>NC_090754.1:35276073-35281073 GCF_036898095.1 Palaemon carinicauda | reverse complement strand
AAACTGACATGAATGTGGTAGAACATAGACGGCCCCCAGGCCTATGCCGGAGTGACGACAAACCCGCCCACCACCTTCATATGCCGCCCCTCACTCACGGCCCAACCAACGACCTCAACAGCTACTTGATAACGCCCATCAGCTGCAGTTATGCTACTACCACTTCAGATTCAGGGCTGCTGTGAAGAAATGTGCGGGTGGTTGTTAGTGGACAAATTTTTTTTTAGATAGTCCATCACTTGTGGCGTTGGCGTTCCTTGTCACTAATCTTTTCTTTTTACATGATGCAGATACTGATGAACAGTTTTTGGTAGGCACTGATACTTGCAGTTGCCTGCCAACAGATCTGAGATCCCCATCCTGGGGTATGAGACACTCACACTATCGTTTGGAACGCCAAATACCATAGGAAGTTTTTTGTTGTCGATGTAACATTCCCAGTAGTCAAATCGGATTTCCTTGCCCCTTTGCCACCTCCCGGTTGATGTGGTACATCGACGTTTAGTCAACGTAGACTCATATTCATTGGCACCTACCTCTTCAGCTTGTTCCCTTCGACTTCGCACTCCACATCAGTGCACCCACAGATGTCTAAGCCCACCTCCTCTTGTTAAATACGAAGTCTTTCGACTAGATCACTAAACGACCATAGTTCCCGCCAAGCATGGTATTTATCCACATATCAAGACAACAGGGCCCTTGGTGTTTGGCAGATTCAGGCATCTGGCTCTGGATTGTTTGGCAGCTGCTAAACGAATGTTTTCCTAAATGGAGGTAATAGGCTGGCTCCCTGGGCCCTCATTGTGATTACAGGCGTCTTTACATGCAGACAGAACCAGATCACAGCCCCCTCCCCAACAGTGGCGACGATACCTCCTACATGCAAAAAGTGAAGGTGATCTCCACTCTCAGCCCCCGTAAGGGGTATTACCAGGTGGTCATGAACCCAGAAATCCTCAAGACTGCCATCCCTACCCTCTTCAGCATATACACATTTAATTATTCCCGTTTTGGTCTTCATAATGCTGGGGCCACTTTTCAGCGCCTCGTGGGTGGCCTCTAGGAGACCTCCCCTTCTGTGTATGTTATGTGGAAGATATACTTGGGTTCTCTTCCTCCAAAAAAGGAACACCTCCATCATTTACGCATCATTCTCGACCACCTACAACAGAACGGCCTTGTAGTACGGTACGATAAGTGTACCTTTGGCACCAACGCAGTATCTTTCTTAGTGCACCGCGTCACTCTTGAAGGCTGCACCCCTTCCTAATGAAGGCATCAGCTGTTCAGAACTTTTCCATGCCTTCGACCATTAGTACTGCAAGAATTCTTGGCCATAATAAACTATTGTCACTGGTTATTGCCCGTCATTGCCTCCACTCTTGCCCCCGTCTCCACCTCCCTCAAGGGCAAGCGAAAAGAACTGACGTCTGGTCCCCTTCAAAAAGAAACTTTCTACAATGCAATCTGGCTACTCTACCTTCGATTGCAAGTTAGTGGCAGTGCATTTGCATGTCCATCCCTTTTGCCACTTCTCAGAGGGTACACATTTAGCCATTGGCATGGACCACATACTCCTGGTGCATGCCTTCACTCAACAGTCCTTTACCTGTCTACCTGTCAACGCCAGCATCTCTCCACCGTTGCTGAATACATGATAAAATTAATCCTATTGACGATGCCCTGTCAAGAAAAACATTGGTCGCTATTCTCCTGTGATTGGATTAAAACGCCTTGGCAGAAGCCAAGCGAAAATATCCAGAGTAATAAGCGTGCTGGACATCTGGAAATCTCTCAGTCACCCTCAACTACTCCAATGCCAACCTCCTTTGTGATGTCAGTACTGATAAGCAATGCCTATTGATACCTGACCCCAAGTGCAGATAGGTGTTAGATTTCATTCATGGCCTCTCACATCCCTCACGCTGATCTACTGCATAGCTACTGAAGACGAAGTTCATTTAGCATGGTTTTACTAAGGATACTAAGGATTTGGTCCATGCCTGTATTTCATGCACAACTTCAAGAGTACATTAACACACAGATTCAGGTGTGGGTATCATTCCTCAATTTCAGCTTTGATTTGTCCATATTCATGTCGACGTAGTAGGCCCCCTTCCCACATCACAAGGACAATGTTACCCGTTTACTGTCATTGACGTCTCCACTCAATGGCTTGAAGCCATCCTTATGCAAATTGTAATATCAGCCTCGTGTACATTCGCTTTACTCTGAAGGTGGATAGCATATTACTTCTGATAGATGTATCACCTCTGAATTAAGGACATTCTTAGTGTCTCCTGGACTTCTCCCTGCATCACACAACCACTTACAACCCTGCAACCAACAGAACGGTTGAACGCTTTCAGTGCACCCTCAGTGGCTTTAATGTCCCAATGCAATAATTTCAACTGGTTTAGTTAGCTTCCCTGGATCCTCTTTGGATTACCAACCACGACCAAGGACAGCCTGGATGTCTCGGCATCTGATGTGGTGTATTGCGACATGTAGGTTGTCTCTTCAATTTTTTTTTTTTTTTTTTTTTTTTGTCTGTAACATCCTCCGATAATCTCCAGCACCTACATTCCACTAAGGGAAGATTTACTTCCTGCCACCAGACCCTCATGCCCACAGCGATTTAAACATCACAACACATGTCTTCGTGCGCACCAACGGTTACAAGCTACGGCTGACAACACCTTTCATGGGCCCTTTCCCTGTTATCCGTCGCAAGCCGAAGGGTTTCTTACTTAACATTCATGGTAAAGAAGACTGGATATCCATTGATAGCCTAAAACCTGCGTATCTCCTATAAAATGACCCCCCTACAGTTTGCCTCTCTAGGACAGGGTGCCCTATTCCACATTTATGTCTGTTTCAGGGGGGAACCATTTATTCCATATGTATTTCATACATGTTCATACGTTGTAATGCAATTGCTTCTCTCTCTCTCTCTCTCTCTCTCTCTCTCTCTCTCTCTCTCCAGCACTGATATTAAAAAACTTATTTCAGCTTGCCATTGCATGTTTCATATTGTTAAAGTTTTTTTTCCATTGTTATTCTCAACCGTTTTGTATATGTGCCTGTTAATTTGCGTTAATAAACCAGACATGTTCAGCCCGTCTTTCTGTTAGACACAATATTGCCTGCTGCGGGTAAAAATGGTAAAAGATATCGTAGAGACGATGCCTCAAAGTATGATTAATCAAACGAAACAAAAACTTAGAGAACAAGAATTCTTCGGCGATTAATTGATACAGAATCCCCAGGATGTTTGTCCACGATAAAATTTTGAATTTTTATAAATCTTTATATTTTTCATGACATAATGCACCATCATTTCTAAGTCTTTCAGTGTACGTCTTTAACACACGTCCAGTCTCACGCATACGCACATATACGTACACACATGCACACACACAGTCTGGAGAAGGTAATTCAAATTCAGCGTCATAGCTTCCTGGAAACATCCATTTCAGGAATAAATCAAAATGGAAAAGAAACATTTTAAGGTTGGAGGATTTATTGATATTCTCTACAGGAAAGGTTATTTTCTTTTCTGGTGTATAAAAGGAAAGTAACTTGGACACCAACACATATACATCCACACATGTATGTATATATATATATATATATATATATATATTCATTCATACATACATATATATGTTGTGTGTATTCATACACACACATTTATATATATATATATATATATATATATATTACTTCGTTTTACAAGTAACTTTGAACATAAGCAAATCGGTATATGATCATACAAATTCAAATCAATTTACAAACCTTTCATAGTCTGTGGTGTGCATAAATTAGTCATTCCGGAGTACCCATACACCATACACGGACTGTTTAGACTTTCTACACCATCTTGTTTAGTATTACCTTGCATACCCACCTCCCATTACCTTGAGTCTAACTTTCACTTTCTTAAGAGCGCTATTGGAAAAATCCTCTCCCTTTTGCATCTATGGAATCATTTTTGCTCAGATGTCATCGCATGTTCTTTGCCAAGTTGTGATTGATATTGTTCATCATATACAGGGGCGTAGGAGCAGGGGGGCTGGGCACTTTTTTGCTGAAATTATGCTTTTAAACATACTGATTTACATTTTGTAAATTCATTTCATCTCTGGCAACAGCCCTTGTACAGTCTCACCCTCCCACCCCACCCCCGCCACGTAAGTATCATGTTAGTACCCAGCATTATAGTTTCACAGTCCCGTCACTCGTTACTCGCTTAGTTTTTACAGAGAGCAGCCCCCATTTTGGGAATCAAGCCACTTATAATGTTTGACCCCCAGTGTATACCGTGCAAACATATGTTAATCTATCCATCATTACCAAACACTATTATAGTAACAAACTACATCATTGATACGCACTAATAAATTGAAAACATGACACACGCGAACACATGTAGTTGACGAATATCGCACATATAAACATATGCATGAATGGACATATATATATATATATATATATATATAATATATATATATATATATATATATAATTTCTTCATAATCCTTTTTAAATATGTATACTTTCATATAATTTCAGAGCTTATGAAGTATTAATTATACATTATTCATACACTTTTAATATGTATATTTTCTGGTCTCAGGCATGACTTTCAAATATGTATGTTTATATAAGAAATATGCTTGTTCTTAATTTTGCTTAGTCACAATTATTCTATATATATATATATATATATATATATATGACTAAATTCAGTTATTTCAATATATATTGTAGAACACAACAGCCATATTGGAAAGCAAGTTGAAACTTGTAGAATGATTTGATTTACCTAATGTTTTCATTTATCTAGATTCACGAATTAAACAAATGAAAGAATCAAATTTACTCTATTCTCTTCTCACAAGGTCTGATGCTTCATGTTATTATTCATTGAGTAAGATTGAATCACTGTATGATACTTCATTGTCATTGGGAAAAAACCGATAGCCTTGACTTGATCG
>NC_090754.1:35238958-35268958 GCF_036898095.1 Palaemon carinicauda | reverse complement strand
CTTTAATTATTTGTAATTGTGGAATTTTGCGATCATACTTCCTACGTTTCCCATAACGAGAAAGACATTAGTAACTCTCTCTCTCTCTCTCTCTCTCTCTCTCTCTCTCTCTCTCTCTCTCTCTCTCTCTCTCTCTCTCTCTCTCTCTCTCTCTCTCCCCTTTTATATTTCTTTCTTTGACTGGAGATATTAGAGAACCCAGCACATCCTTTTGGTCAATAAAGACATTGTTTCAAAAGTAGAAAAAGTCTGTTACATTCGCTTTGGAGTTTTTTTTTTTCTTTCTTTTTTTTTGTAGAATTCGCTGGTAGCTGCACCGTCTATCATAAGCCCACTTTTCTATATACCTTTTTTTTTTATTTAAAGCTCCTATCTGATTAATATTCCCTTTTCATTCAATAACCATAGCTCTAATTTCTATTGATGTCTGTTTGAACCATCGGGTATATTAGGCTTCAAGACAGATAATTCTAAAGCTAGGTTTCCATTAATGCAGTAACCTTCGCGGTTGCGTTAGCAGCCAAAATAGAACTTATGGAAATGTACAGTTGACTTCACTGATTCCGGTATACTTCACGGGAAGCTAAGGAGACGTCAATGTACCGGAATTAATGAAGCCAACTGTACACAGTTGTTTACTTTGACATGGTTACGTTAGGGTTAGAATTATGAACTTGCAATACGAATCAGTCGCTCCTCGTATCGATCGCAAACGCAACCGCAGGGAAACTGACGACAGAATGGCACGTGTATGGTACCATAATGTGACGTCACTACATTCCGGTACTGTGACGTCACCACATTACGGTGTCTTTTCTATTGATGCTACACATGGACTCCGCTTCCAGGATAATGCCTCGAGGAGAACACCACTGACTGACTGAAAGGTTGATGGAACTTGTGCGGCAACATGCTAATTAAATAACAATAATAATAATAATAATAATAATAATAATAATAATAATAATAATAATAAACGCTAAAGCATCCTGCAAACGCACCACAAACCCATTAGTAGAATCCCATCTTCTGCTATATCTGTTTTGTCTTCTACTGTAGGCTATACATAAGCTATGCGCATATTGCAAAATAAAGAATCTGTATGATCAATATAATGTACAAGGGGAAGTTCATACTGATTTGATAGTTCAGCTTTTCTATTATATGTTGCTTCATATGATGTTTCTCAATTTTATGAATTAATCTTAAGATTCGACAGAAGTCACATTAATTCAAGTGTTTATGAATTTGGAAATAATTCTTGATATACCAAATGCTTGACAAATAAACTTTAATTTTAGACCCAATGAAATTGTGAAAAACCTAAATTTTCTCCTTAAAAAATAAATGTCGCTGTGCAGGAGCTCGAATATCCTTTTTTAATGTCATTTGTGTAGTATGAACTAACAAAATTCAAAAGACTTCTGCCATTATATGATTATATAAGACTCTTTGATGTTTGATATCAAGCATTAGTAATAGAGTGCATTAAATTTTCTACATCTAAAACCATTACACTATTAATTAGATAAGTAGATTAATTTAAAAACAAGGGGCTTAAAATCCCTTATGGTATTTTGCATGAATTTTCCGGGATAATTTTAAGAATTATTCTATAAGTGGATAAAGGAAGTATTTGAGCTTTGATCATAAAGTCATTATATTAAGCAAAGTATCGACAGCGAAGAGTGGAAAATATCTCCCGAACAAAATACGCAGAACTTTTTATTCAGTTAATTAATATGTCCCATATTTGTCGTAATAATATTTCGTTAAGTATTCTCAACCAGTCTTGACTGTCTGTGTTTTGCAAAGCCGAAGTAATAAGACAGCAGCATGTTAAAGGTGAGAGATTAATATTCTTTTATCTTCAGTAACAGTCATTACCTAGTGTTTAGGAGAAAAGTCTATTTTGAAAATACAGGGTGTGACATAAGTAACGACCTTTAAGTGGGACAAAATTAAAGCCTTATTAATTATCCTTTATTTCATATAACATGAATGTATTCCACAAGTTAATAGATTAATGTAAGATATTAACAAGATTAATATAATGCTTATTCGGTTGTAGGCTACATATACTTACATACATCATAAGATATAAAAATAAAAATGACGTTATAATGCCGCACCCTGTATATATAGTTATACTTTTTTGGGTAGTAAGCCGCTTAATGATTTCATCTGATCAAAATAACCAGGAACAATTTAGCGAAATTGACATAATATTCCATGAATAATAAGATTGATTTTGTACTCAAACAGGGGATCATCACCTATATAGAATTCAGACCATATCCGAAACTTACGTCTTCCCTTTATATCGGACCTGTTATTGCTTTGTTATATCTTGATGCTCTTTTATCGGAAGTGGAAAGAAATATTACGTTTATGATATTGCAAAAAAAATTTCATATTTCTACTTTACTAATGTTTCGCGATGCTAAATAAACCGATATGTGGCTGGAGAAAAAAATGGGCTCTTTCATAGGCCAATATCGAAGACCTTACAGTTGCGTCCAGACAGTACGATATTCTTTTGTGCTCAGAAACTTTGGTTTCTAATATGAGGCACTCATCTGAGCTCCTTATAACTGGTTTTAAGAAGCCAATAATGTTGAAACGTGATGCCATCCCTAGGGCCAGGGGAATGGCGGTGTATATTAGGAACGAGTACCCTGCTTCTCTTAAGTCCTGCTATCAATGTGGATGTCATGAGATTCAGGTAATAAAAGTTTGTGGCAGGCATAACAACTTTTATTTGTGTTCGATCTACCGGAATCCAGACATGGATGATTCTATCTTCGATTGTCTTCTTACCATTATGGCTAAGATACAAGAAGATGATAGAAAGGCTTTTTTTGTCTTTGTTGGTGATTTTAATGCTCACCATAGGGAGTGGTTCAGTTCTATCTCTCCTACCGATTGCCATGGCTTAAGAGCTTTAGACTTTGCCTCCGAATCAGGCTGTGAGCAAATCATAAATGAAGCTACTCACAGGTCTGGTAATTGCTTGGACCTCGTATACACTGACTCCCCTGGCGTTATAACTAGTAAGGTTGGTTCTCCAGTCGGGACATCTGATCATGCCTTGATTTCATTAGTAGTGAAGACTGAGTAGCCTGTCCCTGATATATCATACTCTTGTAAAATTTATATGAAATCCCAAGCAGACTGGACTCGGATTTTGCATGATCTTTTGTGCTTGAATTGGTCATAATTATATAGTAGTGTAGATCCTGTTGTCCCTTTGAATGAGAATCTAGTCAACATAATTGATAGGCGTATCCCTTCTCGTGTGCTAAGGTACAGAGTGAAGGACAAACCGTGGTTCAATGATGATTGT
This sequence comes from Palaemon carinicauda, assembly GCF_036898095.1. Classification (NCBI taxonomy): domain Eukaryota; kingdom Metazoa; phylum Arthropoda; class Malacostraca; order Decapoda; family Palaemonidae; genus Palaemon; species Palaemon carinicauda. The sequence continues at coordinate 35,265,612 of NC_090754.1, read as the reverse complement.
AGACGTGCTTATTTGGAGAAGCAGGAGGCCTATCATCTTTGGAAGGGTAACAGATCAGATTTGACCTGGAACAACTATACTCGGCTTCGAGCTTTTGCTCAAGAGAGTTTATGCCTCAACTGAAAAGGAGTACAATTTAACCATAAAAGAAACACTTTCTGGTACAACTCAGGAACATAAATGGTGGTCTACCCTTAAATCTGCACTCTTTGGTGTAGATGCAACAGTTTCTCCTTTACTTAAACCAGATGGCTCAGTCACTCACTGTCCAAAGGAAAAGGCAACCCTTTTGGCTGATGTTTTTGACAGTAGACAGAGTAATGAAAAACTTGAACTTCCTCATTCCTGTTTTCCTGAGGCTAAACTAACTAGTTTAGCTTTTCGATCTCGTGAAATTAAAACTCTGTTGATGGACCTTGATGCTTATGGAGGTGTAGACCCAAATGGTATTTTTCCTTTGTTTTTTATAAAGACAGCAGATTTTTTAGCTCCAAAGTTGTCTGTTATTTTGCGCAAGTTAGCAAGAAGAGGAGATTTTAGCCCTTTCTGGAGAATTGGTAATGTTACTCCTCTATGTAAATGTGTTTGTGGTAGCTCAAGTCCCACTGATTACCGCCCAATTTCCATAACTCCCATATTATCTAAAGTTTTTGAACGTCTTCTGGTAAAATGTCTTGATAGGTTTGCTGAAGGTAATCATCTACTCCCTAGTTTGCAATTTGGTTTTCGTAAAGGCCTTTGAGCATGTGATGCCCTTCTTACAATCTCCAATGCTGTACAGAAATACCTTGATTGTGGTCAGGAAGTTCGTATGATTGGCCTTGATTTTAGTGCTGCTTTTGACCGTGTTTATCATGAGGCCCTTGTTTTCAAACTGAAACAGTTGGGAGTGGGTGGGTCGTTTCTTAGCATTATTATTAATCTTTTACGTAATAGATCTCAAAGAGTTGTTGTTGATGGGCACCATAGTGAGTATAGGAATGTGATATCCTGTGTTCCACAGGGTACTGTTCTTGGCCCATTACTTTTCATACTATATACACATGTCATGTGGTTTGGCCTTGAAAACAAGCTTGTTGCATATGCAGACGATGCTACTCTCTTTGCATCAATTCCATCCCCCTGAATGTGTAATATTTAGAATAGTAATATTACATGTTTAAAACAAATGACGTAATATGTCATGTTGGTTGGAAGAGCTGGCCGTGAGATTTGCTATGGTCAACTCAAATTGTGTACAGGATGTAAGATGCTAAGTTGTCATTCTTTCTTAGTGTCAACACATTGCCTCTTCGTGTGAAAGTTTGTGACGTCACCGGATGCAGGTGTCTTCCGATTCCGTCACTTATCCAAATTAAAGCAAGTGTACGATTTTTGGGATATCAGTAATTTGTTCAGTTCTTATCTAAACTCCACCAGAATTGGTCATGTGGACCAACACAGCTTCCTCCAGTGATGGAGATGTTTAACTCAGTTGTTATTCACAATAAAACTTAAAAACTACTAAAATGTGTTCAGTAAACCATTCAAATACATTTGAAAACAACTCATACTCAAATGTGTGCTTAAGACAGTAGCACACCAATAAATGGTGGCAGCGCTTAAACTCAAAGACAGCGGTTAAACTCTAAGAATTAGAGAAATATCTTCAAGACTTCAAAATAAATAGCTGTAAAACCAGAGATATATCTTCAAGACTTCAACATAAAAGCTGTGAAACCAGAGAATGATCTTCAAGACTTCAAAATAAAAGTATCTACAAGAATCTACAATTTTGACTAAGTCCAACGAAAATGCTAACACCAACATATGTTAGTATACAAATAGAATCTTCAATCAACATCCTAGGAAACCCAAGGACTGGCATTCAACTATTGCAAAACATATCCAGGAAGACCTACATTCTACAAGAAACTAGAACGAGACATCGCTAACAAAACATCAAGAGAGAGAGAGAGAGAGAGACGACTCGACTTCATATATAAGCTAAGTACAAAGATTTTGTATTCATTTCAGTTTGTGCAGTGAAGTGTAGTTATCACAAGTCGTTAGTCAATTATTACTGGGGTGAGTGAATTCCTAAACTTTGTTATAAGAAACTCCGAATTCTCATTTAGAATTTTTCTTTCTTTGTGCTAATTCCTTTTTCTTTCATAAACTCTTGGGGGGAAATGTATTGGGATTAGTAACATTGTTGGGGGAATTTTATTATACATATGCGTTTACGCAGTGGGCGTCTGTACTCATATAGATATTTTGATAGGATTGAAAGGGGTCAAAGAGATAGAAAAAAAAAGAATACAGCAGTCATGGCTCCTCCTGTCAGCCCTACCCCTGGACCTAGTGGTGTAGGCCAGGCTAATCCTCCTCCAATTGTGACGCTTGTAAATGCCAGGTCAGCAATCCTTCCTTTTCAAGGCCGTGTCAACGGGTTCTTGCCACAAAATGTGGAGTCATGGATTTCATCCGTTGATGCCCATTTAAATGCCAAACAAATCGTAGATCCTTTTGTACAATTACAAGAAGCTAAAAGTTTTATAGATTTTTCTAAGGGGGATGCGAGTGCGTATTTAAGAGGTGTTTCATTTCAGGAAGCAGTTACTTGGGATGATTTCAAAGTTAGGTTACGCGCGATCTATGGGGGTGAGGAAGCTTTGGATGTAGTGTTAACGTTACGAAATACACTTAATCAAGCCACTATGAATCGGCTTAATGTTGTTGAGAGAGCAGCTCTCATAGCTGATAGGCTTAACGAATATCAGGACATTTTAGGTAATTCCACTTGGGTTACTAACGATAATATCTCCGTGAAAGATTTTTTACGATTAATGTATTTAACTTGCATGACACTTATGTTGCCTGAAGCTTTAGTGCGGTGCTTTGATAAGAAGTTAATGCCTGCAAGTACGGAATTGGATGTCTATAAACAGATAAAGAAGCACATGTCCAAGTGTCCAGATCTCGATCCCGTGTTAACTCAAGTTTTTGCTAAGAATGAAACAAAACCACAAACAGTGAACGTAATTAATAATCCAGTAGCGGGAGTGACGTGTTACAACTGCAAACGTCAAGGTCACATAAGCGCAGACTGTAGAACGAAATTTTGTTCAGTTCACAACACAGGATCACATTCTTATAGTCAATGTTACGCGCGTAAGACACAACAATATCCTAGAAATACACAGTCAATTCCACAGTCAGTTCCATATGGAAATAAAAAGAAAAATCCTCATTTTAACAATAAGAAGAAACAACAAAATGTCAATGCAGTTCAGAGTCCGAAACAAACAAACACTTCTTCAAATATCGCTGAGCCTGGGCCGTCAAACCAGACCTCGCAAAGTCAGCCTAATTTTCAGAATGTGCAGAGCAAAGCAAATACCACATAGTTAACTCTAGAGGGGAAGAGAGTGATGTTGGGTCAAGGTCATTTATGTCAACATCAATAGTATTGAATAATCAATTTAATGTTTTATCAGATAATTGTGAGACAATAGATTTTCCTATGAAACACACGGCCGAATTAAGTAAAACAGTGCATGCTCCCGTAGATTTGCAACGAATTCATACAATAATAAGCCAAAATGAGTTACGGCCAACCTTATATGCTGTAAATTTAGAACACAAATCCTTTACGTTATTTTTTGACTCTGGTAGTCCACGTAATATTATGGATTTGAAGACGCATCATTTGTTGTTTTCGAACTTTCCGATTGAAAAATCAGGAATCAGACTTTCAGGTATAGGAAATAATGAATTAAACGTCATAGGCATAACTCATATTCAGTTCAGAGTCGGTAATCGCACGTTTGCCGATACATTTGTTGTTGTGAAAAACATTAATATGTATCCAGCTGTAATTATAGGATACCCATCTATGGGAAATCAAAACATTATCTTAGCTCCTGCAAAGCACGGCGTGTATATCAAAGGGAAATTCTATAAGTCTTCTAATACTTTAAAGTCAGTTTTGGATAAAAAGGAGACGACAAATGTAACCGTAACGTACGTTGAAGAACCAATAACTTGTCTCACTAGTAAAGAAATAATACACGCGACCCAGCAGAATTCTCGTTCACCCGTAATATCATCTTGCACGCAATATATCGAACCAAACATACCTTCGAATTTAATAGTGCAAATAAAGAAAACACTACCGGGATCTGAAATATTAATCCTTTCCGATACTTTGAAAACCAACGGATTGTCTGTCACACAAGCTATTTATACAGTAGGCTCACATCAGCAATGTAATATCGAAGTCTGTAATCATTTAAATAACACTTTAGTAATTCACAAAAATCAACATATCTTGGATGTAGAAGTTTATAAACATCGTATTCTTACCGTTGCTGAAATAAATCACTCTAAATCAGTTGCGGATGAATCCCTTTTACGATCTATTAAAAATAAAATCAGTAAGGACATTCAAGACGAAGAAATTCAGCAGAAAATTTTTGAACTTTTAAATAAATATACAGATGTCTTTTCCACTACGGATGGATCCTTAGGAAAAACAGATGTGATCGAGCATCAAATAAGGTTAAAAGACAAACAGAAAATTATATATGTACCCTCGTACAGACTCCCTATGAAATTCCAGAATGAAATAAATGATGAAGTAGGTAAAATGTTAGAGGAAGGAGTCATTAGAAAATCAAATAGCCCTTATAATTTTCCTTTAATAGTTGTACCGAAAAAAGATCGAACATGGCGTATCTGCGTCGACTTTCGTCGTCTAAACGAGGAAACGATCCCTGATCGATTCCCAGTGCCATGTACTGACGATATTTTGTCTTTGTTAGGTCAGAATAAATATTTTACCAGTTTGGACTTACTTAAAGGCTTTCACCAGATATCATTAGAAGAAGATAGTATCCCATACACAGCCTTCAGCACAGCCAGGGGACATTATGAATTTTTACGGATGCCTTTTGGTTTACGTTGTGCTCCTATAACATTTACAAGAATGATTAACATAGTGTTTGGAGACTTGTTAGGGGATATGTTGCATGCCTATATGGATGATCTTGTAATCTTTTCCAACACCTTAGAGGAACATCTACGTAAGTTAGAACTAGTACTACAGAGATTAAGACAACATAACTTAAGGGTAAAGATTAGTAAGTGTGAATTTTTCAAAACAGAATTAATATATTTGGGTTTCATGGTGTCAAGCCAAGGTCTTAAAGTAGTCCATGATAAGGTGTCGGCTATACGTAATTTTCCCATACCTACTAATGTCAAGGGAATACAGCAATTTCTGGGTTGTAGTGGATATTACAGGCGTTTTATACGCAACTATTCAATAATAGCCGCTCCTTTAACTGATCTTACGAAGAAGGGCGTAGATTTCATATGGTCTGAGCAACATCAACAGGCGTTTAATACTTTGAAAGATGAACTGTGTAGTTCTCCTATCTTAAAATTTCCTGACTTCGGTAAGGAATTCTTCATTGCAACAGACGCCTCAGACTTAGGAGTAGGAGGGGTATTGCTTCAGCAATATGATAAACAGTTTTTCCCGATAGCTTTCTATTCTCGAAAATTGAGAACTTCCGAAAGTAAGTATGCAGTAATAGACAAGGAAGGACTAGCTATTGTTAATTCGCTAGTGCATTTTAAGTTCATAATTTACGGTTATCCCGTTAAGGTTCTTACTGACCATAAACCACTAACAGAGTTCTTTAAAGGCTTCAATCACAGCCCTAAACGAACTCGGTGGCATTTAATCATTCAAGATTTTGGCGCAAGAATCGGGTATTTACCTGGGAAAGCAAATATCATTGCGGATGCATTATCACGCAACCCCGTGTCATCTTGTACGGAGTCTTTAGCTGAATTAATAGATATATCAACATCCATGCCTATTGTAAAAACAATATCTGAACAAGAAGATTTAGGCTGGAGTGCTGAATTGTTACAGACTGAGCAAAGAAAAGATCAGAAAATAGAAACAATTATAAATGCTTTGAAAGGCAATCATAAAGAAAAAGAATATATAAAGTATAAGCAGCAGAATTATGTAATCAAAGATAATATTCTGTGTAGGACTGTGACAAGGAAAACCCGCAATACACCACATGTAACTAACGACCAGGTAGTAGTACCAAACTCACTTGTTTCCACTGTCCTGAATTGGTTGCATTCAAATCCATTACATGGACACCCTGGGTTCTCATTAATGTCACAGAAAGCCAAATCATTGTTTTATTGGCATACAATGCTTACAGATATAAAAAGACACATAGCTAATTGTCGCACATGTCAGGAAAACAAAGGGCATACGAAAACACCTGTTAGCTTAGGAGCTTATCCTGTTCCCAATCAACCCTTTGAAAGAATACATTTAGATTTGTTAACAGGATTTTACGAGTCAGACAGAGGGAATAAGCACCTCTTAGTAATTATAGATGCTTTAACTCGATATACAGAACTAATAGCGCTTAAAACTAAAACTGCGATTGAATGCGCTAGGAAGTTTTACGAGTGTTACATTTGTAAACATGGAATTCCACACATGATAATCTCAGACTCGGGTGGTGAATTTAATAATCACTTTCTTATCTCATTGTGTGAATTCCTCAACATAAAGAAGGTTAATACCATGATATATCACCCAGAGTCGAATGGGCTAGTGGAAAGAGCAAATAGGAAGATATTAAATATATTAAGGGTAACACTAGGGGGATCAGACCCCAACTGGGATATTGCAATACCGGCGGCACTGAGTACTCTGAATCATTCATATCATATATCAATTAAAATGTCACCGCATGAAGCATTGTATGGTACCCCAGTTAGAACACCTTTCCATGTATTAACACCTACAACTAATCTATCAAATCCTTTAAAGGAATGTATAAATGCAAGTATAAGTCGATATGATATCCTTCGAAAGAATTTAGAAGAATCACAAATCATAATGAAAAGGAATCATGATAAAATAGCGAAACCAACTAAAACATATACCGTGGGTGATAACATCTATATTCAAATCAATGTCAGAAAAGGGCTCAACTATAAACTAACACCTAAGTTTGAAGGCCCATTTAACATTTTGGAAACATTAACGGCCAATAGGTTTAGAATTCAAAACGTAGCCCAACCCACGGATGAGAGAATAGTACCATTGTCTCACATAAGAAATTAAAAAGAAGTGAGGAAAAATTTTAATTTTTGTAACTAATAAGTTTTCTTTTTAATACAGGAGTAATTACATATATTTTTTTCTCGTTACAGGTTTCCAAGATGAATTTTTTGTTGTTGGGAGTGATATTGTTCGCTCAGACATTTTTTTCGTATGGGATGAGTTCTAAGACTAAGAATATATATTTTAAATATGGCAATATAGTTGAAAGACAAGAAGACATTTTTATTACATCAACCAACGTAATTGTCGAAGTGCATATGCAAGCAATTTTTCTTCAAGAGAATGATGTCACTAGCTTAAGAACCGCCATTTCAAGGTTTTCTGCATCATTGGATGAGTTGCATAGGAGACATTTTCATTTGACTACTAAGAGTTTGCTTGGATCAACATTAAAAGTTGCAGAGATGCTATCTGATGACTTGAAAAATAAGACTGGAGAGACAGGATCTTTGGCTTATGACCTTTTGATGTGGACTGTAGGACACGAACAAAAAGAAAGACGGAATCCGTTCATTTATGCTGCATTAAGCATCTTTGGGTCTGTTGCAAGTTTAGGTTTAGGACTTTCCAATCGTCTTAAAATTAGTAATCAAAATAAGAAAATTGAGTTCTTGACTCATAAAGATGAATTGATTATGTCAGAACTAAGGGATCAGTTAGCTTCAATCAATAAAATTATGGATTTGTTAAATGAACATTCAGATAATATCGTTCAAATTATGGAAGTACAGGATTTGTTAGCAACATTAACTTATTATGATTCAAAGATAGATCACATACATAACAGAATTGCACATTTCATTGAGAAATCCAAGGATTATGTAGAAGCTATCACGTTAGCAACTAAAGGTGTATTGTCGCCCCATTTGTTGCCTATACGTTACTTAAAATTAGTTCTGGAGAACACTAGGGATAAACTAGGCTATGTTCCTTTGTTAGACGAACATAGGTTAGAATTTTATTACAGCCTAATTACAGTAAACGTAGATAATAACAAGGTTAGGATTACAATTCCCTTTGATTCTTCTGATGCCTGGCAATCTTACAGGATATCACCATTTCCGACTTTCATGACGAATCACTCAAATCCAGTAATATCCAGTTTGACAGGACACGTATTGATTTCCCCAGACAAGGAAACATATACGGTCATTAAAGACTTAAATCAATTAACTCACTGTTCAGACGCAATGGATAGAAAAATATGTACAGCTGACTCATTTGAATTCCGTAAAAACTTGATGGATTCATGCGAGTTAGGTATAGTGCTAGACGGTGCTCTCTCCCATACAAGTGAAAATTGTCTGGATAAGCTTTATCCCTTTGACAATAAAGAATTCAATTGCAGACTAAATAATGGCTCGTGGATACGATACGACAAGGACGGCTTCAATGTATCATGCCCTGACGGATCCACATCCTTCAACCACATCTTCGTCGCAGCAGATGGCTGTATCGGGACTTCCCCGAATTCCATGGTGACTGGCCTACGGACAATCATCAGAGAACGTGCTTACTTCGCGAACTTCATGTGGACCTCTACAACGCCCGCACTTCCTCTCCCCTATAAAGGAAGTGTGGCGAAACGCTTAATGAAACTTACCGAAAAATACCACCTGTCGCCGACTTACAAAGAGATTCTTCACCCTATATTACTAGCAGGTTTATTGGTAACGGCGTTGATTTTTATCGCCGTGAACATCCTTGTTTGGCGTAGGTTACGGCACAGCAAGCAGCTACAAAGGAACGAGTTGAATAGCCCTGACAATACCCCTTACCTGATCCAGTTCAAAGCTGTATGAGTGGCCACCTCATTCGCTAAGGGAGTAATTTGTCAGGATGATGTTTGTATGAAAAGCTGACTAGTACGCTAGTAATATGTAATTAAAGAAATTCTCTACATTTGCATTGTTAAAAATACATTTAAAAAAACATTTAAAAAAGTAAATAAAATAAAAAAGGATATAAATCATTTTTTTCTCTCGGCATCTAATAAAAATATATAAGCCGGAATGTTAAAAAAGAAAAGAGAAAAAAAAAAAAGAAAAAAATATATAAGATATATAACAGAATCTATGGGCATCTAATAAAATGTATCAGCCCTATATACTAATATATATATATATATATATATATATATATATATATATATATATATATGTACGAAACCGTGGTACGTGTACGTACCAGGAATTTGTATTTGTGCACTAAAAATTGAGTATCTTGTTTCTGACAAAGGTAACAATTATTCTTTATCAAGTTACCGAATCATTTGTAAGTCAGAATTTGTTTTGTTTTTTGGTACCATGTAATCATTTGCTAGCAATGTACCATATATATGATCTTGGTTTTATCATGCATTTTTCTTTTTGCTTTGGTAATATCTTTTTTGTATGCATTATTGTTATTAGTTTTGATGTGCCTATTTGGACATTCGTCCTCAGTTGGATATAGCTAGTTTTGGACAATGAATGATACGTATGTCCAGTCACACCTAATAACCATGTTTCGGCTTGTTGTTAAATTTTTGTAAAAAAAATTGAGATAGCTGGCCGAGCTTATGTAATATTTAGAATAGTAATATTACATGTTTAAAACAAATGACGTAATATGTCATGTTGGTTGGAAGAGCTGGCCGTGAGATTTGCTATGGTCAACTCAAATTGTGTACAGGATGTAAGATGCTAAGTTGTCATTCTTTCTTAGTGTCAACACATTGCCTCTTTGTGTGAAAGTTTGTGACGTCACCGGATGCAGGTGTCTTCCGATTCCGTCACTTATCCAAATTAAAGCAAGTGTACGATTTTTGGGATATCAGTAATTTGTTCAGTTCTTATCTAAACTCCACCAGAATTGGTCATGTGGACCAACACAGCTTCCTCCAGTGATGGAGATGTTTAACTCAGTTGTTATTCACAATAAAACTTAAAAACTACTAAAATGTGTTCAGTAAACCATTCAAATACATTTGAAAACAACTCATACTCAAATGTGTGCTTAAGACAGTAGCACACCAATAAATGTAGATCTGTGGTTGGTGAATCCCTTAATAGATATTTAGGTAAAATTAGTGCATGGTGCAAATTATGGGGTCTGAAGTTGAATCCTAACAAAACTCAAAGTATGATTGTAAGTAGGTCAAGAACGGTGGCTCCTGCACTTCCGGATCTCAGTATTGATAATGTTTCTTTAAATTTGTATGACTCTTAAAATTTTAGGTGTGATTCTCGACAGCAAATTTACTTTTGAGAAACACATTAGGTCTGTGTCTTCTTCAATTGCACAAAAATTGGCTTATTGAGAAAGTCTTACAAGATTTTTGGTGATCAATCTATTCTGAAGAAGTGTTTTAATTCTTTCATTCTACCTTGTTTTGAGTATTGTTCTCCTGTCTGGTGTTCATTTGCTGATTCTCATCTTAATTTGTTGGACAGAAACTTAGGGTCTATTAAATTTCTTATTCCTGATCTAGATATTAATCTTTGGCACCGTCGTTCAATTAGTTCATTATGCATGTTGCATAAGATTTTTCATAACTCTGACCATCCTTTACATTCAGATCTCCTTGGACAATTTTATCCTGTTCGTAATACTAGGCAGACAGTTAATTCTAATAGCCAGGCCTTCTCCATTATGAGACTCAATACTACACAGTATTCTAGAAGTTTTATTCCAGATGTTACCAAGTTGTGGAATGATCTTCCCAATCGGGTAGTTGAATCAGTAGAACTTCAAAAGTTCAAAGTTGGAGCAAATGTATTTATGTTGACCAGGCTGACATGAGTCTTTTTATAGTTTACATATGACATATCTATTTTTGACGCTGTTACTGTTTTTAGAATGATATATTGTTAATTTATTCTCTTTATTTATTTATTTCCTTGTTTCCTTTTCTCACTGGGCTATTTTTCCCTGTTGGAGCCCTTGGGCTTATAGCATCCTGCTTTTCCAATTAGGGTTATAGCTTGGCTAATAATAATAATAATAATAATAATAATAAATAATGGTGAAACTGAAAGCTACGAATTCTTTTAAGCTTATTTAGTATTTACTTAAGTATAGAATTATAATTGACAGTATAATCTACGACTTAATTCTGATCTATATTAATCTTGAATTACCCCATAATATTTATCTCATTATCTTTCTGGTTTCATCGACATTTATTTTAGTTAAATTCAAATGACAGTTTTTACTCCTTCCTTTAAGTATAACATTGCCATTGCCTGGCCCTCCTTAGTCCTAGCTTGGGTGAAGAGGGGCTTGGGCGCTGATCATGTGTATATATATGGTCACACTCTAAGGAATTATCCTGTTTGATAAGACAATGTTACTCTCCCTTGCCTTTGTCATTCATGGGTGGCCTTGAAAGCCTTTAAATATTGGTTTTTGTTGTTGGCTATTTGCCTTTACTTCAAAGCTATGTTGGTATCATCAAACTGCCAATATGTCTGCTATCTATTAACTACCATCCATCTCAGTCATACCAGTATCTGTAAGTGACGACTGTGTTTACAAACACAAGCTCATCCAACAATGTTGTTTTTTTTTTCTTTTTGAGATGAACCAGTGTCTCCTTACTATTTTCTCTCTCACGTACAATTACTTAAATTATATATCACGGCCATGGGAAACTTGCCGTTAGGTAAACGTGTCATGGCTTGTTCTTCTCTATTGAATTAGTTTCTAATCTTGTAAGCAGAAATTCTGACTTAAAGTGTACGAGATGCATTATTATTTACGATAATAACTGTTTCGAGAATAATAACACTACTTGCTCTTATGGTTTGCGGAAAACATCCCAAGATCGACACTATAATCACAATACGAGGTATCTATTATCATTATCATAATCATTATTAGCCAAGCTACAACCATAGTTGAAAAAGCACGATGCTATGAGCCCAAGGGCTCCGACAGGGAAAAATAGCCCAGTGAGGAAAGGAAATAAGTAAACTACGTGAGAAGTAACGAATAATTAACATAAAATATTTTAAGATCAGTAATATCATTGACATAAATCAATCATAAATGAACTACGAAGTAAGATTTATATCATCCTGTTCAACAGAAAACATTTGTCCTGTGGAAGGAGAACATCAATGCAGAGAGGCTGTTTTTCTTGAGGTAATTGTTAGCTCTAGCTAGTTAACCCTTGGTTTTTGTTTTATTTCGAAAGAAAGATCTAGAAAATAACTTTTAAAGAGTATTACCTACCCTCAGAGAGAGAGAGAGAGAGAGAGAGAGAGAGAGAGAGAGAGAGAGCGCGAGCGAGCTTTACCTCATTGCCTTATTTAATGTTTGGGTTCCCCCAGGTCCCTCAGTGTGAGGCACCTCGTATATCCACCAGAGAGTTGCTAATGCATCTTCCGGTGAATTTTGCATCTTCCAGTCTTGGATGGTCTGGGAGAGAGAGAGAGAGAGAGAGAGAGAGAGAGAGAGAGAGAGAGAGTATTACCTACCCGCTTAGGAGAGAGAGAGAGAGAGAGAGAGAGAGAGAGAGAGTATTACCTACCCGCTTAGGGGAGAGAGAGAGAGAGAGAGAGAGAGAGAGAGAGAGAGAGAGCTTTACCTTATTGCCTTATTTTATGTTTAGGTTCCCCCAGGTCCCTCAGTGTGAGGCACCTCGTATATCCACCAGAGAGTTGCTAATGCATCTTCCGGTGTATTTTGCATCTTCTAGTCTTGGATGGTCTGAGAGAGAGAGAGAGAGAGAGAGAGAGAGAGAGAGAGTATTACCTACCCGCTTAGGGGAGAGAGAGAGAGAGAGAGAGAGAGAGAGAGAGTGAGAGTATTACCTACCTGCTTAGGAGAGAGAGAGAGAGAGAGAGAGAGAGAGAGAGAGAGTATTACCTACCTGCTTAGGAGAGAGAGAGAGAGAGAGAGAGAGAGAGAGAGAGAGTATTACCTACCTGCTTAGGAGAGAGAGAGAGAGAGAGAGAGAGAGAGAGAGAGAGAGGCCAGAGTAAAGTATGCGATGAAACCCTTTGAAAAGGAATTCCCTTTCGAACTCATCTAAGAAGACGATTTTCAATGAGTCCTCAATGCTGATGAGATGATCATCTTTCTTACGCCAGACTGATTTGATTATCGCATTTCTTAAAGTTAACCAACTTTGAACATTTTAATTTGAGAAAGTTCAGCCGATTTGATTTATGCCTAAAATTTGTAAACGGCCACAACCTATTTCGTTATAAAAACGTAAAAATAAAGGATTAACGTTAAACGATAAAAGTATATTGATTGTGCATTGAATGAAATTGCAGAATCATAAATTTGTTCGAGGTAAAGCTGGAGAAGCTCTCTCTCTCTCTCTCTCTCTCTCTCTCTCTCTCTCTCTCTCTCTCTCTCTCTCTCTCTCTCTCTACAATACACACACACACACACACACACATATATATATATATATATATATATGTAAGTTTATATATATATATATATATATATGTATGTATGTATGTATGTATGTATGTATGTATGTATATATATGTATATATATATACAAACACACACTCAAAGTATGATTGTAAGTAGGTCAAGGACGGTGGCTCCTCAACATCCGGATCTCAGTATTGATAATGTTTCTTTAAATTTGTATGACTCTTTTAAAATTTTAGGTGTGATTCTTGATAGCAAATTTACTTTTAAGAAACACATTAGGTATGTGCCTTCTTCAATTGCACAAAAATTGACTTATTGAAAAAGTCTTACAAGATTTCCGGTGATCAATCTATTCTGAAGAAGTGGTTTAATTCTTTCATTCTACCTTTTGAGTATTGTTTTCCTGTCTGGTGTTCAGCTGCTGATTCTCATCTTAATTTGTTGGACAGAATCTTACGGTCTATTAGATTTCTTATTCCTGATCTAGATATTAATCTTTGGCACCGTGCATGTTGCATAAGATTTTTCATAACTCTGACCATCCTTTACATTGAGATCTCCCTGGACAATTCTATCCTGTTCGTAATACTAGGCAGGCAGTTAATTTTAATAGCCAGGCCTTCTCCATCATGAGGCTCAATACTACACAGTATTCTAGAAGTTTTATTCCAGCTGTTACCAAGTTGTGGAATGATCTTCCTAATCGGGTAGTTGAATCAGTAGAACTTCAAAAGTTCAAAGTTGGAGCAAATATTTTCATGTTGACCAGGCTGACATGAGTCTTTTTATTGTTTATATATGACATATCTGTTTTTGACGTTGTTAATAGTTTATATAGGACATATCTGTTATGACGCTGTTATTGTTTTTAAAATGATATATTGTTAATTCATTCTCATCATTTATTCATTTCCTTATTTCCTTTCCTCACTGGGCTATTTTTCGCTGTTGGAGCCCTTGGGCTTATATCATCTTGCTTTTCCATCTAGGGTTGTAGCTTGGCTAATATATATATATATATATATATATATATATATGTATATATATAACGTTTGGAATGCCAAATACCATAAGAAGTTTTTTGTTGTCGATGTAACATTCCCAGTAGTCAAATCGGATTTCCTTGCCCCTTTGCCACCTCCCGGTTGATGTGGTACATCGACGTTTAGTCAACGTAGACTCATATTCATTGGCACCTACCTCTTCAGCTTGTTCCCTTCGACTTCGTACTCCACATCAGTGCACCCACAGATGTCTAAGCCCACCTCCTCTTGTTAAATACGAAGTCTTTAGACTAGATCGCTAAACGACCATAGTTCCCACCAATCATGGTATTTATCCACATATCAAGACAACAGGGCCCTTGGTGTTTGGCAGATTCAGGCATCTGGCTCTGGATTGTTTGGCAGCTGCTAAAAGAATGTTTTCCTAAATGGAGGTAATAGGCTGGCTCCCTGGGCCCTCATTGCGATTACAGGCGTCTTTACATGCAGACAGAACCAGATCACAGCCCCCTCCCCAATAGTGGCGATGATACCTCCTACATGCAAAAAGTGAAGGTGATCTCCACTCTCAGCCCCCGTAAGGGGTATTATCAGGTGGTCATCAACCCAGAAATCATCAAGACTGCCATCCCTACCCTCTTCAGCATATACACATTTGATTATTCCCGTTTGGTCTTCATAATGCTGGGGCAACTTTTCAGCGCCTCGTGGGTGGCCTCTAGGAGACCTCCCCTTCTGTGTATGTTATGTGGAAGATATACTTGGGTTCTCTTCCTCCAAAAAGGAACACCTCCATCATTTACGCATCATTCTCGACCGCCTACAACAGAACGGCCTTGTAGTACGGTACGACAAGTGTACCTTTGGCACCAATGCAGTATCTTTCTTAGTGCACCGCATCACTCTTGAAGGCGGCACCCCTTCCTAGAGAAGGCATCAGCTGTTCAGAACTTTTCCATGCCTTCGACTATTAGTACTGCAAGAATTCTTGGCCATAATAAACTATTGTCACTGGTTATTGCCCGTCATTGCCTCCACTCTTGCCCCTGTCTCCGCCTCCCTCAAGGGCAAGCAAAAAGAACTGACGTCTGGTCCCCTTCAAAAAGCAACTTTCTACAATGCAATCTGGCTACTCTACCTTCGATTGCAAGTTAGTGGCAGTGCATTTGCATGTCCATCCCTTTTGCCACTTCTCAGAGGGTACACGTTTAGCCATTGGCATGGACCACATACTCCTGGTGCATGCCTTCACTCAACAGTCCTTTACCTGTCTACCTGTCAATGCCAGCATCTCTCCACCGTTGCTGAATACAACTGCTCCTTTCAACATGTCCATGATAAAATGAATCCTATTGACGATGCCCTGTTAAGAAAAACATTGGTCGCTATTCTCCTGTGATTGGATTAAAACGCCTTGGCAGAAGCCAAGCGAAAATATCCAGAGTAACAAGCGTGCTGGACATCTGCACATCTCTGTCACCCTCAACGACTCCAATGCCAACCTCCTTTGTGGTGTCAGTACTGATAAGCAATGCTTATTGATACCTGACCCCAAGTGCAGACAGGTGTTAGATTTCATTCATGGCCTCTCACATCCCTCACGCTGATCTACTGCATAGCTACTGAAGACGAAGTTCATTTAGCATGGCTTTACTAAGGATACTAAGGATTTGGTCCATGCCTGTACTTCATGCACAACTTCAGGAGTACATCAACACACAGATTCAGGTGTGGGTATCATTCCTCAATTTCAGCTTTGATTTGTCCATATTCATGTCGACAATGTTACCCGTTACTGTCATTGACGGCTCCACTCAATGGCTTGAAGCCATCCTTATGCAAATTGTAATATCAGCCTCATGTACATTCGCTTTACTCTGAAAGTGGATAGCATATTACTTCTGATAGATGTATCACCTCTGAATTAACGACATTCTTAGTGTTTCCTGGGCTTCTCCCTGCATCACACAACCACTTACAACCCTGCAACCAACAGAATGGTTGAACACTTTCAGTGCACCCTCAGTGGCTTTAATGTCCCAATGCAATAATTCCAACTGGTTTAGTTAGCTTCCCTGGATCCTCCTTGGATTACCAACCACTCCTAAGGACAGCCTGGATGTCTCAGCATTTGATATGGTGTATGGCAACCTGTTGGTTGTCCCTGTGGATTTTTTTTTCTTATCTGTAACATCCTCCAATAATCTCCAGCACCTACATTCCACTGTGGGGATATTTACTTCCTGCCGCCAGACCCTCATGCCCACAGAGATTTAAACATCACAACACATGTCTTCGTGCGCACCAACGGTTACAAGCTACGGCTGACAACACCTTTCATGGGCCCTTTCCTTGTTATCCGTCGCAAGCCGAAGGGTTTCTTACTTAACATTCATGGTAAAGAAGACTGGATATCCATTGATAGTCTAAAACCTGCGTATCTCCTATAAAATGACCCGCCTACAGTTTGCCTCTCTAGGACAGGGTGCCCTATTCCACATGTATGTCTGTTTCAGGGGGGAACCATTAAATCCATATGTATTTCATACATGCTCATACGTTGTAATGCAATTGCTTCTCTCTCTCTCTCTCTCTCTCTCTCTCTCTCTCTCTCTCTCTCTCTCTCTCTCTCTCTCTCTCTCTAGCACTGATATTAAAAAAACTTATTTCAGCTTGCCATTGCATGTTTCATATTGTTAAAGTTTTTTTTTATTGTTATTCTCAACCGTTTTTATATATGCCTGTTAAGTTGCGTTAATAAACCAGTCATGTTCAGCCCGTCTGTCTGTTAGACACAATATTGCCTGCTGCGGGTAAAAAGGGTAAAAGATATCGTAGAGATTATGCCGCAAAATATGATTAATCAAACGGAACAAAAACTAGAGAACGAGAATTCTTCGGCGATTAATTGATACAGAATCCCCAGGATGTTTGTCCACGATAAAAATTTTAATTTTTATAAATATTCATATTTTTCATGACATAATGCATCATCTTTCTTAAGTCTTTCAGTGTACGTCTTTAACACACGTCCAGTCCCACGCATACGCACATATACACACACATGCACACACACACAGTCTGGAGAAGGTAATTCAAATTCAGCGTCATAGCTTCCTGGAAACATCCATTTCAGGGATAAATCAAAATGGAAAAGAAACATTTTAAGGTGGGAGGATTTATTGATAATCTCTACAGGAAGTTATTTTCTTTTCTGATGTATAAAAGGAAAGTAAATTGGACACCAACACACATACATCCACACATGTATATGTATATATATATATATATATATATATATATATATGTATATATGTATATATATATGTATATATATATATATATATATATATGTATATATGTATATATGTATATATGTATATATGTATATATGTATATATGTATATATATATATATATATATATATATATATATATATATATATATATATATATATGTATATATATATATATATATATGTATATATATATATATATATGTATATATAATATATAATATATATTCATTCATACATACATATATATGTTGTGTGTATTTATACACTCACACACACACACACACACACATATATATATATATATATATATATATATATATATATATATATATATATGTATTACTTCGTTTTACAAGTAACTTTGAACATGAGCAAATCGGTATATGATCATATAAATTCGAATCAATTTACAAACCTATCAGTCTGTGGTGCGCATAAATCAGTCATGGAGTACCCATACACCATACACGGACTGTTCACAGACTTTCTACACCATCTTGTTTAATAGTAACTTGCATACCCACCTCCCATTACTCTGAGTCTAACTCTTTCACTTTCTTAGGAGCGCTATTGGAAAAATCCTCTCCCTTTTGCATCTATGGAATCATTTTTGCTCAGATGTGATCGCATGTTCTTTGCCAAGTTGTGATTGATATTGTTCATCATAAAGACATTTTGTGCTGCTTTCTAAAGTTAACAGTATCGTGATAATGGTCCCCAAGATGATTAAAAAGACTATAAGATGAAGGAAAAGATTGTGTGTGCAGCCGAACAGCAAAAACTGTACTGGAACATTCACGATTGATTGGTGAAGTTGCGATTCAGAACAATACAGAGGATATCCAAGCATTGGATGACACGGAACCTTTGCTGACATTGACGAATTAACAGCAAAATGTTTTTAATTATGAAAGGTTTTCGGTTATCTGGATTGATGAGAAGCAGATATGATATATGATTACCAAAATACAGTTTGTGAAAAAGCAGTGATACTGGAGCTCAAAAAGGCGTAGGAGATTCCTACTGAGTAGGAGAAGGGACAGAGTGACAAACCTCAAGCTTCAAGTGAAATAAGGAGTATGTTAAGAATGTGAGAAACCTTGAAATATTTTATAGAAATATATCACCCAGATAAGGCGTTGGCAGGACGAGAAGCTAATGTATATACCAGCAATACGATGTCGCATATCCAAGACATTTTAAAGAACAGGACAAAGCAGTTGTCTCTAGATAGGCTCCTTGTAAAAACTGAACGTAAGATTGTAAAGAAAGAAAAGTATACAGAAAATGTAAATAAAGTGCTTCAGTTAGTGATAGTGAACGCCTCCGTTCACAAGAGAATTCCCAATAAATTTCTCACGTGGAGAGATTCTCCCTCCAATCAGTAACTCTCCCACTTCCCCCTCAAATCTTGACTCCCTCACTCCAGCCACTAATCTCCTCAAATGTAAAGTCCGAGTCATTTTTTTAACATATTTTTTTTTTTTTTTATCATTGTGGAATATTAATTGGAATTAATTTCTGATGTTACGGGATATAATTTGTTCCCTAGATTTGTGTGTATATACAGTATATATATATATATATATATATATATATATATATATATATATATATATATATATATATATATATATATATATATATATATATACATATATATATGGACGTATGTAATATTTCAAGTATATTTCTTTATTTTCTTATGGGATAAGTGTTTTTGTTCATGAGCATTTTGGGTTGTGATCTCGTTCCTAGAATGAATTAAACTCCTAAACAGTTACTACTGCGCACACACACACACACACACAAACACACACACACACACACACATATATATATATATATATAAATATATATATATATATATATATATATATATATATATATATATATATATATATATATATATATATATATATATATATATATATATGTGTGTGTATATATACAATATATTCAGCTATAACTAGTTCACTACAAGATAAAGGACTCAGACATGGTCCTTCCACTTGCGTCTTGTTATGGTCTTTGAATGCCAGTCTATACCCGTGAATTTTCTTAGTTCGTTGATACATAATCTTCTTTTGATTTGCAATATCTAGGGACCCATATTGCTATTCTTAATGTCCATCTTTGGTCTGCCATTCAAATATTACGTCCCGGTCATGTCTATTTCTTTTTCTTATATGATGTTAGAATATCCTCTATTTTAGTATGCTCTCGTATCCATGTTGCTCTCTTTATGTCTCTTAGTGTCAATCACATCATTATTATTTCCATAGCTCTTTGAGTTGTAACTAGCTTATGTTCTTAGGCTTTAGTAAGGCTCTAAGTTTCTGATGCATAAGTTAATACTTGTAGGACCATCTGATTAAATAATTTTCTTTTTTACACAGCAAGATATAAGAGTTGAAGAACATTTGTTGATGTTTTTTTTTAAACTATAATGCGATAAATTAAAAAAAAAAAACTTTATTTCATATTCAATTGAACTAGATTTTTTTAACCTATTCAGATGAAACAGGAACATTTATATAAAGTATGGGAAATTGATCCTCTTAAGGAAAGACAATATAAAAAGACTTAAATTTTTTGAAATAAAAGACTTAAAATGTTTGAAAAAATCCTCCATATCAAATAACGCTGGTCTTATCCATTTCCTCCTAAAGCGTATTCAGATGCAGATTCGTCTTTTCCTGCAACCAGTGAAAGTCTAAAACTATCAATAAAGTTTTTGACAAATTTCTTTTTTGGGAAATTTTCTCAGCAAAGATTTCCCTCTTCCGGCCCTTCATCTTTTCCACAAAAACTTCTTTTGTTTACGTTTGATATCGCATCTTGTTTGAGAATGTGAGAAAAGAAAGTTTTAACTCCAGTTCCTTCGCTTTTTCTTAAGTTGTTCGCCTTCATTTAAAAAGAAATTAATGTATTTACTTACCAATACAAGTATTCTTGATGAAAAAGTTATATTACGTTTATCTACTGGCATAGAAGACACTGTTTTATACTTTTCAGACGTGTTTTTTATTATAAATATTCTTGAAAATAAACTAACATGGAATTGTATTACAGATAAGTTCACAGTCTAAAGGGAATGAATATATTTTTGCTTATAATTCAACTTTTATATTATTATTATTATTATTATTATTATTATTATTATTATTATTATTATTTATTATTATTATTATTATTCTTATTATTATTATTATTCATGAGCATCAAATAATTTATCCCTCTCTCTCTCTCTCTCTCTCTCTCTCTCTCTCTCTCTCTCTCTCTCTCTCTCTCTCTCTCTCTCTCTCTCTCTCTCTCTCCGGAAGTGGTGAACTGATTTAAATCCTTAATAAATGTCCTTGTTGACAATTACTAAAACTTTTTAATGGCATTCGCTCTAGAATTAAACCTAATACAAATGAACTTTTTGCCATGACATGATTGTGATCTCGCGCATATGTTAGATATGTAAAAACAAGAATATATTTTATAGAGAGAGAGAGAGAATAATCAAACTTTGGTTTATCAGATTGTGCTTTTATTTTTACCATACACGTATACACGCGTAGGAAAGCACACAAAAGACACACATACACACACACACGCACGCACAAGCACAATATAACACACTTACAGGTGCATAAGCTTCTAATCTTGTGAACAATGTTTATGGAATCCAATAATCTAAGATATTTGTTATAGGACAGTACTCTGGTATCGTAGCGTCTAGCAGTTTATTTCCATTATAGCTACTTCAAATTGACGTCTTTGCTCTGGCCCAGAAACTATTAACTGAGCTAATAGTTACAATAGCCTCACATAACTTCCCAAGCTCCTAAACTTGGTGGTCTACTGCTGCTGGTAAATGACGCCTAACCCCCTCCCCCCACACATACACTGGTTGTTCCATTTTCATTATTAAAGGTTAAAGGTGTCTGGTTTCAGTTCCAGTTCCATCAGAATAGATGCTCACCAGAACCTCAGCCGGGCAAGCCCAACCCCCCACTGTGGTGCCCTACCATAGCAGTAGCCTCCCCAGTAAACCGCTTAAACTCACGGCCCTGGGCGGGGATCGATCTCTTGCCACGCGAATGCGAGGCAAACACGTTACCACTGTACTAGTCATTAGGTTATGTCAAAATATCTGGATCAGGCGGACAACGACTTTATCCACTGAAGGTTATTAACACCAAAGGACAGGAGAGACAAAGAAACGGAGGACTGAAAACATTTTATTGTTATTGATATTGAAATAATGTCTGTGCGGCCAAGTATTATAAGGTAAAATATTTCTTTGTAATGAAATAAGGTCATAATTGGATATCTTGTAAAAGTAAAATATTTCTATGCTTTAAAATAAGTCAAAATGAAAAAGATGGGCATCGTAAACTTAAATTTATCTTTATTAGGTCCCATCAAAATAATAATTTCAACGCCATTATCAGATATTATGATATAATCTTGTAATTTAAATAAAAAAAAAACTTGTTATATCGCTTTCGGTACCCAGTTTTTTTTTCCAGAATTAACAAATTTCCTTTTAAAAAGTTGAATGGCAATGAATAAAATGTTAATAAGATGGATATGAATACCTCATAGAAGAAGAATAAACATAAAATACAGAGAATCATATATGAAGCAGAAACTATTCAGCGAACGAATTCAATAGCAACTTCGAGTCCTGCAAAACAAAGGCTACAGACCTGTCCTTATTCATATCTGGGGTTTGACCAGTTTTCATCACCAAGCTGGCCAACTGCGGATTGGTGATGGTGGGAGACTTTTGTCTCATTGCTCACAGTAAGCAAACCTAGTATGAGCGGCTCCCGACTTGCAGAGCTTGGTTGATCATGGCGATACAAAAACACTTTCACCACGTTAAGGAGTCCCCACTCAGAAATACTAATATATATATATATATATATATATATATATATATATATATATATTATATATATATATATATATATATATATATATATATATATATATATATATATATATATATATATATATATATAGTGTGTATGGATGTATGTATGTATGCATATGTTCTAGGATAACTGCCCTTGTACAATTGCCCACCTTTATAGTCATTTAGTAAATATTTGCTGGCACTTTCCTCAATAAATATAGAATTCTCCAAGGTAAGCAATTGTTACTAATCACATTATCACAAACTGTTTGTTAAAAAAAAGTAGGAGAGTAAATACAAACCAACAACTGTTCAGATTGCAGTCGTTCAGTCGCCTAAAAATTATTTTATTACATAATTACTGTCTGGTTAAACAAATGTTATATCTACACCTTTCTCAAATAAATAGAATAAATTATATCACCCATCATGGAGTTCGTCCAAAGTGAACGTGAAAAGAGAAACGTATGGGTACATCTATGTGAAGCAGAAGGACCTAGCAAATAACAACTGAAAATCCTTTAAGAAAATAAAGTAGTTGGTCATGTAAATGACCACACCCATGCTGCAGATATATTCCATCAAGAAGGATAATCTGTACAGACGGATATAAAGAAAAAGCTATTAGAACCCAAGAAAATGCACAGTAGATAATTGCCCAAAACGTTCAGTCAATATTACATGGTGCCGCAACTCAACTACCATAAAAGTGAAGTTGAACAAGTTAATTAAAGACTCTATTATCGTTTCGTTATGATGTTATCAACTCTTGATTACAATATCAACCTTATCGACAAAAACCGTTGCCTGTAAACATGCAATTGTCACTTGTTCCCCTTATGAGACCCCTTTTGGGTCTCTAAATCGCAGTGTTGTCTTTGGAATAAAGTTATTCGTTAGTAAGCTGCCTTTACCCAAGTCAGCCTCTGCTCACCGGGCTCCAGTCACTATACCTTATACGAACAATGCAATGGAAGGATGGGGTAACCATATGCAAGTTAGTATTACTTCATTTCATCCAAATATATGGAAATTTCTTTAAAGAGGGAACAGGCACCAACCAACGGAACCATCAATCAAATACATGCTGGACAGCCTAAGGATGGACTCCCAATTGCAATTTTTTTTTGTTGATCGATGTTGATTGTTGCCAGATACCTCCAGAAAATGTGACCAACGGACGACCATTCGAACGACGGAATGATGGGTGTCGAGCGTCGCAAGATGAAGGTACAAGCGACGTGGCACCAGGAGCGTGCGAGCGTCGTGTGAACGTAGACCAACAGACAGAATAAATGGTGGAAACATGGTGCAATAATGGGAAACATCGATCACACACACATCCCAATATGTCGGCAACATTATAGGAACATGAGCACGGCCATCGAACGCCTGCGATCAACAAAACATTGATTGCCAGGTGTGACATATAGATGGAAACTGAACCAAATCCAGCACACTCCTATCATAATATGATATTATCAAAAAAAGGAAAACTTTAGAGATTACTAAGAAGGAAAACTAGAGATTACTCAGAAGGAAACTGATGTATTGAGACTGACAAGACATTTTTTACTGTATATGGATCTGAAATTGTCTGATAGTCTGCTAACCTAAGACAATTTTAAACCAATCTGTCTAATAGTTGGACTATTTTAGTATCAATTAGCCGTTTAATTTCATTATTAGATGGACTAGATTCATTATTCTAAAGATATTCTTTCCATTAAAATTTGATTTTGTTTCTAATATTCGAAACTTTAAGATATTTATCTTGGATAAGTTTTAGCCGTTTACTTATAATATTTAAAACTGGCTAACAACATAATCAATCTCAGTGCGTCATAAGAACTGGCTAGCGATGCTTTGTTGTTGTTGTTGTTGTTGTTGTTGTTGTTGAAGATTGCCTGGCCCTATTGGCCAGACACGGGCTCTTGCAATCTTACAGCTCGTAGGTGTTTTGGTAGGATTTTCGGAGGGATAGGTCATTGGGGTAGGGGGTATTCTGCAACTTTTATTTTAGGATATTGGGTTAGGTTTTGGGTTGAGGATGGTAACAGGCGATGTTTAAAGCCTGTTTAGAGAGTGAAGAAGGTGACAGTGGGAAGGGGATGTGCTTCCCAGGAGCCCACTGGCTCCAGTCTTTAGTTAGAGAAAAAGTTATAGTAGTGAGTCCCGATAAGTAGGAGGGCTTAGGAAGGAGTTGAGGAGTTTTAGTTGGAGATATTGGTATAGGTGAAGTAAAAAACTTCGTAGTGGTTTAAGCTTAAGTTATTAGGCAGAGGTAGAGTGAGATTTCAGCTGTGCAAGAGAGAGCTGAAAAGAAGGGAATAGTAGCTGCTTGAGTGGTAGGAAAAGGGTGAAATAAAACATTCCTCTACCTGTAAAACTAGAACAAAAATAAGAATAAAAATTTACTTATAATTGTGATTATTGAGACAATATGAGAATTAGGGGTTAGGGGGGATACCTGAACTGAAAAGAGATTGCAAGTGGAAGAGATGTTAAAAACCAGAAAAACCACTAACGGCTCTGCCCTCCCCCCCCCCCCCCCCCCCATCGTTGAGAGGAAGGACAGGAACGCAAAACTGTCTCCTTATAAGGAGTACAAGTTATTGCCCTTAGCCGCCAATAGTCGTTCTGATTTCAACAGCAGTTGAAAGGTTTATTTAGATTGCAAACTGGTGCTGTTATTACGTTATCTTGGTGGAGGGTAGCTGCGGAGAAAGGCTGAGAGGGCATCAACATTAGCAATTATATGTCTGACAATTGCTGTTGCAGTTGCAGGATTGTTGGGGTTGAGATCCTGCCGTAGTAGGCTTGTTTCTTGACAGTGCTGTAGGTAGTGTTGTAGCGGTTCTTCTGTGACTTGATTACAGCAATTCCACGGTCTTATTGGTCTGTGCTGTGTTGCTGGGTCTTCATCGTTGTCTAGGATGATTTGCAAGCTGCATAGATATCCGAGTCGCAGTCTACAGATGATGACAGCGTCCTGGCGTGGTGTTTTCCTTGCAATTGGGTGTGGTAGTATGTTTGTAGCTTCAATATACTACTTTGCAGAACTTGATCCATCTAGGAAGGCTCGCCTTACTTCGCTAGTCTTTTGAATGTTGCAGTAGGCTGCCATTTGATTCCTGATGGTTTTAAGTGAGGGTTGCAGAGTAATGCTTTGTGTCTGGCACATTAAGGCTGATTTGACTAGGTGATCAGCCTCGTCATTGCCAGAGATGCCGGTGTGACTTGGAATCCAATTCAAAGTCACTTGCCTGTTGTTGCTTTGGTGATCTAAGGCTAGGAATTGGATTGCTGTTATGAGATAAACATTCTCTGTGGGTTCCTTGTTGCTGAGGGCCAGGATGGCTCCTCTGGGATCTGTATGGATTGTTGTGTTTCCATGCTGTAGGTTACCCGAGTGTTCTAGGGCTTTTGCAATAGCCACTAGCTCAGTTTGTAGTGTGGAGGCATGGTTAGAAAGCCTCCAATTTTCTCTATATCCTGATGGGGAGACAACTGCAGCAGCAGCTGCAGGGATTGCGTGGTCCAATGATCCATTGGTATAGTAGATGTTAGGTGCAGGTGTGTTCTTGATTGCATTCTTTGCAGCTTCAGTGAGTTGCTCTGGTGTGCAGAGGGCTTTGCTTGCTGCTGGTAGGATGGTAAAGTTTATGGGGTCCTGAGCCCAAGGGGCAGGAGTGCTGTAGCCTTCGTGCTTTTGTTGTCCCTTGGTTTTGTGGGCCTCATTTTGCATTTGCATCCTTCTGAGTGTGTCTAGTAGTTTCTTTGCATGAGAATGGGGTGGGTCTACCTCTTCTGCTAGAGGTAGAAGTCTTTTCAGTTTGTTATTGAGTGGGCTTGTCCTGTCTGCAACGATTGACTTGAATATAATACTGCTATTCCTAATGT
>NC_090754.1:35223958-35231458 GCF_036898095.1 Palaemon carinicauda | reverse complement strand
CTTCAAATGCTGATTTTTTTTGGCAAAAGTGTCATAATTGTAGCTAAAAAAATTAATCGCTAGAGGCGCTAAATGTCTTAACGACATACATTAACATGAGAGTGTTTTAATTGATTAAAATTGCTCTCCTGAAAAATAGCTATTTTTGAGCTATGGCAACGTCGCAAACGAGCGATATGTGGATGAGTATAAAAATAATTTTATTCCTATATAGAAAGAAACGACAATAATAAGAAGGGGACATTTATTAATGCATAAATGAACAATGCTGAATCTTGTGAAATTAACCGAGATCATCTTGGGAGTCAAAACTAAAGTCTTTTTATTATTTAGGTATCCGTTAGTTTAAAGATTTCAGAAAACTTTATTTTTATAACAAACGTGGTAGTTACGAACTAAAAGCATCCAACATTTTCTTTTTCATGTTGAGATTCAAAATAAAACAACTGAAATTTACGTTTAAACCCTGACTTTGAGTCAAACGACTCACCCCTTGCAACGTTTATAATCATTTACTTCTTGGATTGATAAAGACAATGTATGTTAGGCCAAATCATTTCTAATGCGAAAAATCTTTTTCCTATTCAACAGTCATCTCAATTTCTTGGTCTGCATTCCCCAAAGCGACCTCCGGTTCGCCGACATCAGTAATCTGTATCATTCTGCATCTGTCCTGAGACCATTCTGGTTGGCTTCGTCATAAACAGGCTTTCATAATTCGAGCTCTGTTCCAGACCTGAATTTATCAGGGTGCAATTTTGTTCAGGGTTTTCCAAGCCTTGATGGCTATCTTCACTTAATTCTATGGTGGAATCTTGCAATCCAGGATTACTGTCTACATTTTCCTGACCTTCTGAGGATTCATCCGAGGTTTTATCATGATATTCTTCGCTACTGTTGAAAGAGTTAAAGCTTCCCTGATGTTCACAAACAGGTTCTGCAGACGACATTTTCTTTAGATTTTGTTTCAAAACTCCCACGACAGATTCTACTCTTGATATGAGACCCCGTAGCTCTTCCTCCCCAACACCACATTTGGGAAGGTTTTCTACTCTGGTATA
Source organism: Palaemon carinicauda (assembly GCF_036898095.1). Taxonomy (NCBI): domain Eukaryota; kingdom Metazoa; phylum Arthropoda; class Malacostraca; order Decapoda; family Palaemonidae; genus Palaemon; species Palaemon carinicauda. The sequence goes on along the minus strand of NC_090754.1, from coordinate 35,230,397 downwards.
CTCTGAAGCACAATCCCCGGTATACCTACCAAAGTTGAGTGGGTGATAATTAAAATTATCAACGACCGTTTTTCTTGAGTTCACCGTTATTTCAAACGACTTGCAAGAAGCACCTGGAATCTGCAAAAACTTTTCTCTGTCAAAGTTTCTCACATTCTCTCTCGAAACATTTAAATTAGCGACAGCCTCAAACTCTTTCCCTACGGGGACACGCTGAGAAACACTCTCATCGGAGGTGCCAAAACTATCTTCGACATTTGTTTCTGCTGAAGGATGAAGCCTTAAATTTCTTTAAATTAGCGACAGCCTCAGAATCCTCACTGGTATCCGAGTCTTCTGTATGTACTCCCTGTATGTTCAAGGGATGAAAGGGAGCAAAATTAGGCATGGGACATAGTCTACCATTGATGACCATACAATCAGGTGGGAGTACATTTCTTGTATCAAACTCTTTCCCTACGGGGACACGCTGAGAAACAGACTCATCGGAGGTGCCAAAACTATCTTCGACATTTGTTTCTTCTGAAGGATGAAGCCTTAAATTTCTTTAAATTAGCAACAGCCTCAGAATCCTCACTGGTATCCGAGTCTTCTGTATGTACTCCCTGTATGTTCAAGGGATGAAAGGGAGCAAAATTAGGCATGGGACATAGTCTACCATTGATGACCATACAATCAGGTGGGAGTACATTTCTTGTATCAAACTCTTTCCCTACGGGGACACGCTGAGAAACAGACTCATCGGAGGTGCCAAAACTATCTTCGACATTTGTTTCTTCTGAAGGATGAAGCCTTAAATTTCTTTAAATTAGCAACAGCCTCAGAATCCTCACTGGTATCCGAGTCTTCTGTATGTACTCCCTGTATGTTCAAGGGATGAAAGGGAGCAAAATTAGGCATGGGACATAGTCTACCATTGATGACCATACAATCAGGTGGGAGTACATTTCTTGTATCAAACTCTTTCCCTACGGGGACACGCTGAGAAACAGACTCATCGGAGGTGCCAAAACTATCTTCGACATTTGTTTCTTCTGAAGGATGAAGCCTTAAATTTCTTTAAATTAGCAACAGCCTCAGAATCCTCACTGGTATCCGAGTCTTCTGTATGTACTCCCTGTATGTTCAAGGGATGAAAGGGAGCAAAATTAGGCATGGGACATAGTCTACCATTGATGACCATACAATCAGGTGGGAGTACATTTCTTGTATCAAACTCTTTCCCTACGGGGACACGCTGAGAAACAGACTCATCGGAGGTGCCAAAACTATCTTCGACATTTGTTTCTTCTGAAAGATGAAGCCTTAAATTTCTTTAAATTAGCAACAGCCTCAGAATCCTCACTGGTATCCGAGTCTTCTGTATGTACTCCCTGTATGTTCAAGGGATGAAAGGGAGCAAAATTAGGCATGGGACATAGTCTACCATTGATGACCATACAATCAGGTGGGAGTACATTTCTTGTATCAAACTCTTTCCCTACGGGGACACGCTGAGAAACAGACTCATCGGAGGTGCCAAAACTATCTTCGACATTTGTTTCTTCTGAAGGATGAAGCCTTAAATTTCTTTAAATTAGCAACAGCCTCAGAATCCTCACTGGTATCCGAGTCTTCTGTATGTACTCCCTGTATGTTCAAGGGATGAAAGGGAGCAAAATTAGGCATGGGACACAGTCTACCATTGATGACCATACAATCAGGTGGGAGTACATTTCTTGTATCAAACTCTTTCCCTACGGGGACACGCTGAGAAACAGACTCATCGGAGGTGCCAAAACTATCTTCGACATTTGTTTCTACTGAAGAATGAAGCCTTAAATTTCTATGAGAATCATCATCCCTCTTTCTGGAAGTCTTGTCAACTCCCTAAGAATAATTCGTTGGTGATTTATTTTTTCTTTGTAGACGTCTGTCCTTTTCTGAACGTAATGTCCTCTTTTTACCACTGACAATACTTTCCTTTTTTTACTTTGGAGTTTTCGCTGTTGCCTTTCCTAATGGGCACCTGCTAGGAAATAGAACCAATGCAAGTGCCAAAACTATCCTCGACACTTGTTTCTACAGAACGACGAGGCCTCAAATTTCTAGGAGAATCTTTTTCTCCCTTTCCAGAAGTTCCGTCAGCTCCACACGCATTTATCGATGCCTCATCACTTTTGCTTTTTGCATGTCTGTGCTTTCTTGAAAGTAATGTATGTTCAAGGGATGAAAGGGAGCAAAATTAGGCATGGGACACAGTCTACCATTGATGACCATACAATCGGGTGGGAGTACATTTCTTGTATCAAACTCTTTCCCTGCGGGGACACGCTGAGAAACACTCTCATCGGAGGTGCCAAAACTATCTTCTACATTTGTTTCTGCTGAAGGATGAAGCCTTAAATTTCCATGAGAATCATCATCCCTCTTTCTGGAAGTCTTGTCAACTCCCTGAGAATAATTCGTTGGTGATTTATTTTTTCTTTGTAGACGTCTGTCCTTTTCTGAACGTAATGTCCTCTTTTTACCACTGACAATACTTTCCTTTTTTACTTTGGAGTTTTTGCTGTTGCCTTTCCTAATGGGCACCTGCTAGGAAATAGAACCAATGCAAGTGCCAAAACTATCCTCGACACTTGTTTCTACAGAACGACGAGGCCTCAAATTTCTAGGAGAATCTTTTTCTCCCTTTCCAGAAGTTCCGTCAGCTCCACACGCATTTATCGATGCCTCATCACTTTTGCTTTTTGCATGTCTGTGCTTTCTTGAAAGTAATGTATGTTCAAGGGATGAAAGGGAGCAAAATTAGGCATGGGACACAGTCTACCATTGATGACCATACAATCGGGTGGGAGTAAATTTCTTGTATCAAACTCTTTCCCTACGGGGACACGCTGAGAAACAGACTCATCGGAGGTGCCAAAACTATCTTCTACATTTGTTTCTACTGAAGGATGAAGCCTTAAATTTCTATGAGAATCATCATCCCTCTTTTTGGAAGTCCTGTCAACTCCCTGAGAATAATTCGTTGGTGATTTATTTTTTCTTTGTAGACGTCTGTCCTTTTCTGAACGTAATGTCCTCTTCTTACCAATGACAATACTTTCCTTTTTTACTTTGGAGTTTTTGCTGTTGCCTTTCCTAATGGGCACCTGCTGGTAAATAGAACCAATGCAAGTGCCAAAACTATCTTCGACACTTGTTTCTACAGAGCAACGAGGCCTCAAATTTCTAGGAGAATCTTTCTCTCCCTTTCCAGAAGTTCCGTCAGCTCCACGCACATTTATCGATGCCTCATCACTTTTGCTTTTTGCATGTCTGGGCTCTCTTGAAAGTAATGTCCTCTTTTTACTACCGACAGACCTTGCTTTGTTCACTGTGGAACTTTTGTTGTCACATTTCACACTAAAGTCAAGTTTGCTCTCTCCATCTGGCCATTCCACTCCGTTAACATAAACAAAGTTTCGCTTGGTAACAACTCGAGGAAATTTTATCTCTTCTTTGCTTGTATCTGAAAAACTAACTTCAACACTAGTCTCCGGCCTACTTAATACCAATGATGAACTTCTACTGCAGGACCTAGTTACTCTGGGGGAGGGAAGTGTGTGTGCTGGCCCTTCACCCTTAATGTTCTTAACGCAAAGAAAATCTGGGGTAGAATAACTTTGACGGAATTGTCTTTGTAGCATTGCTGTCGTCGATGGTAGTCGAAGAAGGCAGTCTCTTCAGCGTCAAAGATGGAACGACTGCCTCGACAGACTCTTGTGAACTTTGCCTTTCCGTCGACGTTACGTAAACTTTTGATGAGCACACTATGGGCTCCCACTCCATGTTTCACGAGGCGGCGGCAGTGATCTTGATCCATAGCAAGCTTATCCAAGGCTGTATTGGGAAAGACTTGCTGCAACAACACGAAAAGCTTTGGCACTTTGGTCTGCAGGCGCCCCTTCAACTCGGCAAGCAGTTGATCGTTGAGAATCAGACAAGTTCTGTTCCAAGAGAAGTCTCGCCGGATGATGTCGTGCGAGTTACTAATGTAGGTTTTTAATTTTGTCTTGAAAAAATCATCCTTGGAGGGATACCCGACTGCTTCGAGACATGACTAGTTGCGATCTCTATCCCCTAAATATGAACCAGTCACTTAATGAAAGCGATTTCCTTATGGCGTGGGACCCTCACCAGCTCCTGTTGCGAGGAAAGACTGCAGTTAAATGAGTCCTATAGTTTATTTTGGTCAATTGTCAACTTCTATCCATGAAGAAAGAGGCCAGATAACGAAACTGATTGTAACTACCGGATGGTATTAATTCGTCAGGTACGAAGAAAACAAACAACAGGCCTAAACTGCCATTTTTTTTTTTACTTTAACGAGGTGCTGCTAGTTAAGATAGTTAAGAAACCAATTGGATTTGACCAGCTTCTTGTTAGCTGATTACACTTCAATTTCAAATGTATGCTATCACTAATTACAATAAACGTCATTTGGAAATTAATGTAATTTCTTTGTTGTTTCTGATTGATTCACAGGAAAATCGAGATCCATTGCATTATATTTCTCAAAGTCATTCATATTTCTCTTGCAATTAATCTATATCTGCTTCCTTATAATAACATTTCATCATCTTGGCTTTTATTTTCTTTATAAATGGCAAATTAAAAGAAAAAAAAGGCTATTAACATATTCAAGTCTTACGTATTTTTCTCAATATTAATATCTATTTCAAATGTCATTTTTTATTAATATATTAAAGTGATTCATTAATATTAACATTTTGGCTGTGAATTTTATTTATTCAATAAACAAGAGAATTTAAAAAACAAAAGTAAAATGAGAAATAACAAAAGCACTCGGGGATGTCAGGAATAATTCACAATTGTCACAAAGTAATCGTAACAATAATGTGATTAATAATAACAAAATAAGAGTAACTTTAATGTAATTAACAATAACCATTAACAATATTAGTGTAATTAATAATTACAGTTGTTTATTGTTAACGATATTTACAATAAAAACATGAAACCTGTCTATAGTTACTATGAAATATCATCTCCTTTAAAGGATTCGGTAGTTATTTCAGTACGAGAAAGTTATTAATGCTAAACCAACTCCCAATTGGGAAATACATTAAGTGATCGTTGATAAGTTTTTTTTTTTTTTTTTTTTTTTTTTTTTTTTTAGTAAATTTACATAGTATATACAGCAAGTATCTATATACACAGATATGACACTTTTACAATATATATATATATATATATATATATATATATATATATATATATATATATATATGTATATATATATGTATATATATTACAATATTTTTAATACTTAATACCAAAAAAAAAATATTGACTATCATTGCTTTAAACTACAAAGTACTCTATAAAGTTTTTACCTCTAATGACACAGTATGCTTGTTAAATATCTTCAACATATTGATGGGTAAAATGTTTTTCTATATCGTATGATTTTGATAGGACCCACTTGGTGTATTTTATTCTACATCTTAATAAGGAGATTCTTTCTGAAGGAGATACATTGTCATCCCTGCTATACCATACACAATTTATATATTCAATGAGAAGAACATTTATTGTGTTTACCTGTTTCTTGGTTTTACATGTGTAGTCTAATCATCAAAAATTTTATTGGTTGTTCTACTTTTACTAAACATATTTCTAAAATCAAGGTTTGAAACCACTCCCACATGGGTTTAACATACATACAAAAATATACATGTAAATGATTTTCTACTTCCATACATTTGTTACAGAAATTATCATTTCTTATATTTAGTACTCTAAGCCTTTCTTTTGTGGCTAATGATTCATACCAAAATCTGTACATCAAACTTCTCTGGTACGAATCAACATATTTACACAATAGATTATTCCATATATCCTTCCAGTTAAAGAGTGGATACCTCTCCAATACAATAGGCACATGTTCTGGCATTATAGACCTGTAAATAATTTTACTTTTAACATGTGGAAAGTTCGGAGTTTTTATCAATTTCCTTAGGGTATCAACAATATAATTGTAGAAAGGAGTACCCGAGTATGATACATCATGACAATTTTCCAAACGAAACATATAACTTATTCTAATACGTGTAAAATAAAGGGCTAGCTGCCTTCCATAACTTTCTGAATGAATAATCTTCAAATATGTGCTCGTTAACCCTTTTACCCCCAAAGGACGTACTGGTACGTTTCACAAAACTCATCCCTTTACCCCCATGGACGTACCGGTACGTCCTTACAAAAAAATGCTATAAAATTTTTTTTTTCATATTTTTGATAAATTTTTTGAGAAAATTCAGGCATTTTCCAAGAGAATGAGACCAACCCGACCTCTCTATGACAAAAATTAAGGCTGTTAGAGCAATTTAAAGAAAATATACTGCAAAATGTGATGGGGAAAAAATAATAGCTGCTGCCTTGTAATACACAT
>NC_090754.1:35201458-35213958 GCF_036898095.1 Palaemon carinicauda | reverse complement strand
TGATGTTACACTTCTTAAAATAGTTTATTTTTCATTGTTTCCGTTCCTCACTGGGCTATTTTCCCTGTTGGGGCCACTGGGCTTATCGCATTCTGCTTTTCCAACTAGGGTTGTAGCCTCGCAAGTAATAATAATAATAATAATAATAATAATAATAATAATAATAATAAAGGTCAAATTAAATATTCCATGATACGAAAAAAAAAAAAAAGTTTTATTTTCGGAGTTAAACAGGAGCATTTTCATAAATCATTTGATTGAAATCTGATAATTTCGAGGAAAGGAAATCTACGAGACTTCAATTTTTTTGCTAAAATATTCCCCAATCAAAATAACACTCGTTTCACGGACCCCCATCGCCTTTAGATGTATCCAGATGCCAATTCGGGTTTCCTTGCATCCAGTGGAGTTCAAAACCAACCAGTAGAGGTCAAAATCGTCAGTAAAATTCTTGACGCTATAATTTTTTTTATAAGTTCTCGTCGAAGAATAACGTCTTCCGCCTTCAAACTTTTTGCAATGGTGACTGTTACAAATATAAGAATTTGGTTCTACGATTGCAAATCTAATAAAGTCTCTTAATACAGCTTATAAGAGACGTTGCATGTATACACCTGTAGACAAAATTGATAAGAAATAATGAAAAATTAGAGAAGTTATAGTTTACTTATAGCTAAAAGTTTTTAGCAGTAGGCCACCTGAAGCTAGTGACTTCGTTCATTAAGTTTCGTCTTAAACAAACAAGTTTTACGTTGCAAAAGACACTTTAAAGATGTGTCGATTCACCTCTCTCTTTTTTTTTCTTTTTTTTATGGAGGAATCCAGACCCAAGTGTCTGCCTAAAGGCGATGACCTAATCGCGTTCCATAGGAATTTCAGCTGTACGATCATTTCAAGAGTTCACGTCCTTCGCTGTTACGCGTTATTATGTAAATCCCCTTTCCAAATATGGTAAGTTTATTTTCCTAAAGTGAAAAATACTTTTGAAAAGGGAAAAGTGGGATTGTTGATGCTCTTATGGGGATTTTTTATGGAAGGGTTTGAATTCCTGCAATATATTTTATGGTGACAGGGCTTCCTCAAAGAACACGTTCTGAATTGGGAGAGAGAAGGATTTTTTTTCTTTTTTTACATCCCAGACAGATTTTATTCTTCTATAATAATCGCCACATTGTGGTAAAGCGAATACAGCTTCCATTTTTTCGTGATTTAATTTACTTAAGACATTAGCTAAAATTATTATTTTTATTTGTAAGGGAAGCTTGACCGACTAGTGACAGAATTTGGAAGGGTGTGTGAGAGAAGGAAGTTGAGAGTTAATGTGGGTAAGAGTAAGGTTATGAGATGTACGAGAAGGGAAGGTGGTGCAAGGTTGAATGTCATGTTGAATGGAGAGTTACTTGAGGAGGTGGATCAGTTTAAGTACTAGGGGTCTGTTGTTGCAGCAAATGGTGGAGTGGAAGCAGATGTACGTCAGAGAGTCAATGAAGGTTGCAAAGTGTTGGGGGCAGTTAAGGGAGTAGTAAAAAATAGAGGGTTGGGCATGAATGTAAAGAGAGTTCTATATGAGAAAGTGATTGTACCAACTGTGATGTATGGATCGGAGTTGTGGGGAATGAAAGTGATGGAGAGACAGAAATTGAATGTGTTTGAGATGAAGTGTTTAAGGAGTATGGCTGGTGTATCTCGAGTAGATAGGGTTAGGAACGAAGTGGTGAGGGCGAGAACGGGTGTAAGAAATGAGTTAGCGGCTAGAGTGGATATGAATGTGTTGAGGTGGTTTGGCCATGTTGAGAGAATGGAAAATGGCTGTCTGCTAAAGAAGGTGATGAATGCAAGAGTTGATGGGAGAAGTACAAGAGGAAGGCCAAGGTTTGGGTGGATGGATGGTGTGAAGAAAGCTCTGGGTGATAGGAGGATAGATGTGAGAGAGGCAAGAGAGCGTGCTAGAAATAGGAATGAATGGTGAGCGATTGTGACGCAGTTCCGGTAGGCCCTGCTGCTTCCTCCGGTGCCTTAGATGACCGCGGAGGTAGCAGCAGTAGGGGACTCAGCAGCATGAAGCTTCATCTGTGGTGGAAATGTGGGAGGTTGGGCTGTGGCACCCTAGCAGTACCAGCTGAACTCGGCTGAGTCCCTGGTTAGGCTGGAGGAACGTAGAGAGTAGAGGTCCCCTTTTTTTTGTTTTGTTTCTTGTTGATGTCGGCTACCCCCCAAAATTGGGGGAAGTGCCTTTGGTATATGTATATATGTATTTGTAAGGGCTGGGGGAAACTCGAACTACGCATCGCCCAGTTTAATTAAATGCTACATAATGATTTTTTTTATCTATTTTTTTTTTACTGAATGGGATATTTCATATTTCTATTTGATTTAATTGCCATTAAAAGAAGTTTTAGCCGTAAAAAACTAAGAACTTTTCAATTCATCCAATAATCATTGTATCAATCATGAAAGAGAAATGAGCATCTCAACCTATTCTTTGACTTCAGACATGAAAATTTTCTCGATAAGGACCTACCAAAGGGAAATGCAAAGTAACAACTTTAACACCAGTTCACGATGGAAGATGTTATTTTGCTTTGACCTGAGAGGGAAGATTCTAAATATTACTTTAATAGGAAACTCTACATAGTACCAAAAGCACATTAAGTTTTTAGCATCATGTCCAATTATTTCTCATCATTTTAGTGTTAGTAAAATAAAACAGAACGACTTTGTCAACTTACGGACTTCGCTCCCCCCTCTATCTCTGTCCACTTGAAAAATGCCCGAGAATAAGATCTGACTTAGCACCATTATTCCATTTCTCTGCTCAGTATCGGAAGCAGCATATGGCGATGTACGAGTCAAACTACCGGTACGATTCGGTTTTCCTTTTATTCCCCGCGACCAGAAATATTGGATGAGATATCTTGCTTGCTACTTTATTAGCAATACGATACGCATCAGAGAGAGAGAGAGAGAGAGAGAGAGAGAGAGAGAGAGAGTTTTTCGGTACAAAATATCTTTAGCGAGTTTGAGTGTGCTTTACAGAGATAAATATGGACTTATTTATATGTCTGAGATCTTAGTCCTGCAGTGGACTAGAAACGGCTGTATTTGCTGTTGTTGTTGTATATAGGGTTTTTTACGTAATGTTATCTGTAAAATAAATAGAAAAGATAAACGAAGAAAAAAAATACTTTGGAAAATAAAAATAGATGAACTATATATATATATATATATATATATATATATATATATATATATATATATATATATATGTATATATATATACATATATACATATATACATACATATATATATATATATATATATATATATATATATATATATACAATGTAAAATTTGGAGATCTTCAAGACGATGCTATTGATAGAGCTCAAAATGGTAATTTTATTCACATTACTTGATTAAACTTCCATAGGATACGGTGATCATATGCTACACCATCTACTCTTTTTGAAGGACAGAAACTTAACTGAAATGTTATTTAAAAGTCAATATTACCTGTTTTATAAATTTGTAAAATATTTGTGAGTGGAATCGTTTCTTACTATCACCAATTAATCTTAATATCTTATCCATCCTTCCATGCATACAATGAAAGGCCAAAACATTCAATAAAAGTTTTGACATTAAGATATTTTTCTTGAGAATCTCTAGGCAGAGAATTCTCTGTTCTGACTTTCCTCTGTGCCACAAACATTTGTTTCAGTTTTATATCGCATTCAGAGAGAGAGAGAGAGAGAGAGAGAGAGAGAGAGAGAGAGAGAGAGAGAGAGAGAGAGAGAGAGAGAGAAGATATCTTTCTCTTGCATATCTCTGCTTTCTCCCAATATTTTCACCTTAAATACCACGATAACATGTCATACACTTTCCATTTTAGGCATTTTTGAAGAGAACGTTTTTTTATATTTACTGATACATGTTAGGAACTCTGCTTTGCTTATCGTTTATTCTATTTTAGGGATTTTGATTTTATTATGATGCTCTTATATTGAATTCTGTTCTATTAAAATGTATATAATTAACATTCACTTGGTAATTATCATGTCAGTCCTTATTATTACTAGTATCATAATCTTCATTATCATTTTTAATATCAATATTATGATAAATATAATTATTATTAATATTGTTAAGAATAGCATCTTCATGATTATTATCAGCATCCTCATTACTATTATCATTAATACGAAGCTATTATATTATCTGTCTTGTTGATAATTATCTACTTATCCACAATCATTATCCTATCTTATCGTGCCAATATTATATCCATTGCATGGCGGCCTGGTTACTTTCGTAGAGGTCCAAATCTGTACATATTGGACCCTGTTCACCTACGAAGTGTGTCGTTCATTGTCTGAATGGAATGCCCACATGGGCACTCAGCAGAGGAGGCTAGACCCCACTTATGAAGATTGTCCATTGATAATCATCATCATTGTCAATATCAATCATATGCCTATTGACTCAAAAGGCCTCATTTGGATTTCGCCAGTCGTCTCTATCCTGAGCTTTTAATTCAATACTTCTCCTTTCATTGTCTCTGACTTCACGCTTCATAGTCCTCAGCTATAAAGGCCTCGGTCTCCCACCTCTTCTAGTACTATACCTTGTGGAGCCCAGTTAAATGTTTAGTGAACTAATCTCTCTTGGGGAGTGAGAAGAGCATGCCCAAGCTATCTCCATCTGCCCATCACCATGATCTCATCCACATATGGCACTCGAGTAATCTGTTACAGTTTCATTTCTAATCCTGTCCTGACATTCAACTCACAATATTTTTGTGAGGGCTTTATTCTCAAATCTACTAAATCTGATGGATATTGTTTCATTTTCATACCACGACTCATGTCCATACAGTAACACCGATTTCACCTAATTGATATATAACCTGATTTTTATATGTAATTTCAGGTGATTTCATTTCCAAATTTTACTTAACCTAGCCATACCCTCATTTGGTTTCTTTCAATCTTTCATTAAACTCTAATTCAAAAGACCCTGTATTAGATATCACAGGTACTGAATATTTAAATAATCCTACCTCATTAATCCTTTCTCATTCCAATGGTATTTCATTTTCCATTGTATATTCCTCTCTCAGCATCTACTTTTCTTCTATTTATCTTGAGCCTAGCCTCGTGTAATATTTCATGCACTCCGGTAAGCAAACATTGTAAATCATGTGGTGTTCTGCTAATAAGGACAGCATCATCAACATACTCTAGGTCTGCTAAATTTCTATCACCAATCCAGTCCAATCCCTGTCCAACTGTTCTACGCATTACAAAATACATGAGGAAGATAAACAACATAGGTGATAACACACTCTTGGAGAACTCCGCTGTTCACCGGAAATTAATTTGATAGGAATCCACTAACATTAACTTTAAACTTGTTATGCTCATGAACAGACTTAACAAAATTTACATATTTAGGAGTAACGCCACAATAATGACGGACTCTCCACAAAATTGCCCGGTGCACACTACCAAAGGCATTTTCATAGTCCACTAATGCCATCAAAAGTAGATTGATGTCTCAAAATGAAAATTTGGTTAGTGCAACTTCTGCATTTTATAAATCCTGCTTGTTCATCTCTCAGCTTTTCATCAATCTTTCTCTCTAGTCTCTTTAGAATAATCATACTATATATTTCCATGACAACTGACGTGAGTGTGATGCCTCTGTAATTATTGCAATCAGTCAGATCTCCTTTTTCTTTGTAATTTTCATCAACTCTCCTAGCTCCCATTCATCAGGTTTTGCTTCTTCATGCCACATTCTACAAAATAATCTTATAAGTATTTTGGGAGCCGCTTCATTCTCAGCCAGTATCAAATCGGCAGTCATTCCATCGTAACCAAGGTCTTTCCATCTTCTGAGTGTTTTAATGATAGATTCGACTTCAAACATACTAAAAAGTCTTCATTAGCTTCAGATATATCAATCAAATTATTCCCTTCATAGCTCCTATTCGTGACCTTACTAAAGTGTTCCATCCAAAGCTGCCTTTCTTCATCTGTTGTTATTACAGATCCATCCCCCTTTTTAATGGGTATACGCCTGTTCTTTTTGTCCCCTTAGAGATTTCATTAATAATTCTATGAGCATTCCTTGCATCATAGCTACTCCTTGAATTCATTATTTTGTCAGCCTCATCTGCTTTCCTGGCTTATATAACCAGAAAAACAGTCATTCCTGGCTTTTCTTATGGCTTCACTATCAATACCGGAATAGTTCTCATGCTGTACCTTGTAATTGATAAAAACTAAATTGATAAGCTCTCTCTCTCTCTCTCTCTCTCTCTCTCTCTCTCTCTCTCTCTCTCTCTCTCTCTCTCTCTCTCTCTCAGTTCAAAGTTTTACTTTGTGTTTTATATTTCCTTGAGAATACCATCAAGCGATCGTCTTCCTGCCGAAGGATAACAGTTAAAGCTATTTAATTCAATACGTCTTTGATCATTATAGTCAAGTGCTACGGGAAAGGAAACGCATTAGGATGGTTAATGTGTTACTGGTCACTTACATGATTTTTTTCGTCTTTCCGTTTCATTCAGGTATTTATCTTTCTGTTTGCCTTATGTATTTTGATGCAGTTTTACGAGAGTAACGGAGGGAGTGTATTGCAATTTTCCTAAATTATATATAATATATATATATATATATATATATATATATATATATAGGCCTATATATATATATATATATATATATATACATAGGCCTATATATATATTATATATATATATATATATATATATATATAAATATATATATATATATATATATATATATATATATAATATATATATATATATATATATATATATATATATATATATATATAAATATATATATATATATATATATATATATATATATATATAAATATATATATATATATATAAATATATATATATATATATATATATATATATATATATATATATATATATATATATATATAAGCACCTCGCACCACAAACAAATAATTTAATAAGTAAGGTAAAATCCTATAGCAAAGAAATAAAAAAAATGGAATAGTTAAACTCAGAATATATACAGGGACGTTAAAATATTATGAGGCAAAGATCTGTTATACAATATGTAAAGGAACACAGATAGTTGTGTGATTTAGAATTGGGGATAGTTTTTTTTTTAATGAAAAGTGACTCGAGAATAGCTATTAGGTGATTTTACTAGAATTTTTTTTTTTTTTTATTTGGCATAATTATTAGGTTGCTTGCATGCATAAGCCTGATTATGGAGGGAAGGAAGTTCTCTTTTATTCAGTGTACATCTAGTTCGATAACTAAAACATCCTCTATGAGTCTATGGGATTCAGTGCAGACACTCAAGAGTGGATTGGATCAACCGACTCAAGTTCCCAAATTACATGGGAACAATTATACAATTATACAATTGAGAACCTCATAAACTCCAGTAAAGTGTCTTTGAATTTGAACTTGCCTCCTATTGTCAAGAGAATTCTTGAAAACAAACTTTAGATTAACAAACAGATACAAATCAAAAAGGGTTTTGTCAAATATGCATTTAATATTTTCATGTTCTTATATAAAACACGTACATTTGCTTATTTGGAACACTGAGTACTGTAGATTTGGGAGCAATATATATAAAATCTGCTTTGTAAGTTTTCAAACAATTTATATGGATACCAAATACTGACAAAATATGATTTTTTTGAAATTAATTTCCACATGGAACCTATCCAAGTCTGAAAAAAGATTAAGATCCGTAAAAACAATTGTTATATTATAGTTTGCTTTAAATGAAATGGACGTTATCGGAGAGCAGATTACTGGCCAGCTCTCCAACCCCTCCCCCTCACTGTCTGCCAGCCCACCCCACCCCCTGCTCTCTCTCTCTCTCTCTCTCTCTCTCTCTCTCTCTCTCTCTCTCTCTCTCTCTCTCTCTCTCTCTCTCTCTCTCTTCTTTACTATTACTTTTTTACGGGTTTATTTCTCGCCCTCCATCAGACACTAACGGTCTGTTCAGGCGGGCCTTGGTGTGTGAAAATAATTTCTTTCCAGTTAATATTTTGCTCTGTATCTTATCAGTTATTTCGCTAGCATTTGTATTCAGGCTTAATAGTTTTCAGATCACTATTATAACACTTTCTAAAAAGATAAGTCTTCAGGTTTTTCTTGAAAGCTGCCACATTTTTGCTATTCTTGACATCGAGCGGAAGGTCGTTGAAGAGTCTCGGTGCAGCATAACTGAACATTCTTCCTCCTATTGCATGATTCACACTAATTTCGAATAGTCTATGTAGGTCATCAGCATGTCTAACTATTACAGCGATGCTGGTAGCTTCAGGGTAGGGGACCAAGCAATCACGAAGATATTTAGGCTTATCACTTGTAAGTGCTTTGTGAGTCAACAAGCAAATCTTAAATTCAATTCTAGCCAATGTAGATCGATCAATGCAGGAGTTATTCTCTCCCGTAGTTTAATGCCTTTTATCGGTCTAGCCGCCCGATTTTGCACATTTTGAAGCTTTCTTAGTAGTGTATTGGGCAATTTGTAGTACAGAGAATTGCAATAATCAAGCCTTGATATTACGTGACTCATCACTAAAATTTTTGTACTGCCCTCTGTTAAATATTTTCTAATAAATGCTATGTTTCTCAGGTGATAGTTACACACTTTCACTGTGTTCACTATTTGGTCCCTCATTGACAAATTACAATCTATCAGTACACCCAAATTTTTCACAACAGGCACAATCCCAACATTAGCATCACCAATTTTTACACTTTGAATTAACTGGTAATTCTTCAAAGCCACCTTTGTGCCAAAAAAACATACATTCTGTTTTATCATCATTTAATTTGAGCTTTTTCCTCAGCATCCATGTTTTTATTTCAGTCATTATCTCATAAATTTTCTTCTCTGTATCTTGTGTTGTTGAAATTGAAAGTTAGAACTGAGTATCATGTGCATATAGTTTAAAAGCCCACTTTTAGTTTTTTCAAGATGTGTGATAGCTCGATAGTATATATGTTAAACAAGATAGGGCCCAGAACACTACCCTGTGGTACACCCTTCATAAGAATTCTCTCACTGGATCGGTTTCCAGAAACTTCTACAATAGTCTTCCTATTCATTAAGTAACTTTGCAAAAATTTCAGTGCTTCCTCAGTCACTCCAATAGATTTTAAGTCGTCAAGTAAGTACTCGTGCACAACAGTGTCGAAAGCAGCACTAAGATCTAACATGATTAAAATTCCACACTTTCCCTCATCAAGAAGACCTATCATATCATTCATTATTGAGCATAAGGTAGTTTCTGTAGAATGATTAGCTCTGTAGGCCGATTGATTTTCCGGGAATACCTCTTACTCATCAATATGCGCCCATAATTGCTCACTTATGACTTTTTCAATAAGCTTCGACATGTAGGATAAATTTGAAATGGGCCTATATGAATTTAGCTCGTTTACATCACCTTTTCCTTTGAAAATTGGTTTGATCAACGCAGTTTTTTCACAGCTAGGAAAACAGGATTGTAATATACTTAGGTTAATTATGTTCAGGTAAATATTATATACAACTTGCTTGTTTGGAGCTTCACTTATTGAACTGTTTGGGAAAGGGTCGTTTCCACAATATGTATTCTTCATCTCTCTTATAACCTTTAACAAGTCGCACATATTTATTTCCTTAAATTTTATTAACTTCTTTCCCTCCTTCACTGGCATAACTGACTGTCCTTCCAAGGGATTTTGGGGGAAACCTCTATAGATTTTATCAATTTTTTTCATTGAAGAATATAGCAAATTTCTCTGCTCAAACATTGTCAGGCAAGACATATTTTTTCTTTAATCCCATCAAATCATCTAGGTTTTTGTGAAAGTCCTTCATGTTATTGGTTTTTTTACATTCGCCGTTGTAGATTTTTCTTTTTGTTTTTCTAACAGGATGTTATAGTAATTTCTGGCCTTATTATATAGATTTCTGGCTTGTGAGGATTTGGCTCTTTTCCATCTTACGTCTGTGTCTTTTTGCCTTTAATAGCTCACTATTATACCATCTAACATTTTCGCATACAGCTATTTGTTTGCTCTTTATAGGACACATGGTATCGTACATTTTTCCAAAATTGTCGTTATATTTCTTGGTATAACACCCAACACATTCTCTATCTACCATATGTTCACATTGTATGTTCTCACAAGACATTTGCGCTACACTAGCTTCAATAAAATTCTCAGCATCAAAATTTTCCCGTTCCCTGTATGTGATCCATTTTTTCAATACTCTGATGCAATTTATATTAACATCAAAAGTGATGAGTTTATGTGTTTTTGAGATCTCAAAGTCTGGTTCCACTGCAAGGTTTCTTATAAGGTCAGAATCTTTCCCACATATGACCAAGTCGAGTGTATGACCAATAACTGACGTTGATACCGAAACATTGTTTATTAAATTAAACATCTCAAATACTTCCTTGAGTTCTTTAGTCTTATAATCGTTTTCATCATCTACCCAACAATTAAAGTCACCACCAATTAATGTATTTTTAATATCGTCCACCACACCCACAAGAATACTAAATTCTTCAATGAATTTCCTCATATTACTCCCTGGTGGTCTATATAATGATATTATATTCAATACCTTACTGTTTCTTGTCAGTTTTAAGTAGATATATTCAAACGTTTCAAATACTATTTCATTCATGATAGAAACCCTAGAGAAGGTTTTCGACACGAAGACACCCACTCCTCCTCCAGTTTTATCCTTTCTTGGTACGTGGTAGAAATCGTGAGTACACGGCGTCATCTCCTGAATCTTTGAATTATCACTAATATTTCCATGCAACCAAGTTTCCGTTCATAAGCATAAATCTAATTCCATTTCATTAATAAGATTTCTAATCTTTATGGTTTTATTCCCCACCGATTGTATATTTATCAGACCACACTTAACCAATGGGCTAGACTCCATGATCGGTTCTATTTTTTATCCTGGTAAGCTCCTCCTTGTATACTTTACAGTTTTCATCATATGTCTTATGATTCGTATCATTGTAATTCCTCATTGTGCAGTTATGACACTTTAACGTATTTACACTACAATCCGTGGTTCGGTGTTCTTGGCTACACTTGGCACATACCTGAGCCTTGCTACAACTATCGGCAGTATGACCAAATTCCTGGCATTTATAACATTGAAATACATTGTAGGAATCATTAATTTTGCAGCATCCTCCAAGCGTGGTATATACTCTATCGTCCCTTTTACGGAAAACTTTCCTGATAGTTGGACTACACCTTATAATGATATGTGATTCACCGCTTTGTCTTGATTTAAACTTCCTGATCAATTTAAAGTCCTCTTCATTTTCACATATACCATTCAACCATTCATTCTTCTCCATTATACTGGCAATTATATCATCTTCATTTTCATCAATATTGCAGACCTTGATCTTCGGTTTAAGTAGATCCTTCCAAGAAGTAGCTGTTCACTTTGTAGATAACAGCATTACCTTGGCTATGAAAGTGGTCATTTGGCAAAATCGTAGCAGAGAAACAGTCCATCGCAAGAGTGTAGGTTCACTGGATAGCGGCAGCGTCTGTCGTAGGAAGACTCAAATGCCAGGTTTAAGATGGGAGAAGTTGGTGTGGAACTAAAGTTAGAAAAATCTGGAAATACATTAATTCATATATATACAGAGAGAGAGAGAGAGAGAGAGAGAGAGAGAGAGAGAGAGAGAAGGTACGTATATTTTAGGTACAGTACAACAGGTTTTGAGAAAGAAGCAAGCTGGTGATCTGTGGAGATGTGGCACAGACGGGGGAATCAGTTCAAGACCAAGTGCCATGCCTTATCGTCTATATCTCGCTGCGCTGTGTATAGGAAAATTTATTTAACTAAAGTCCGGTAAAAGTAGTTTTTTTTTTTTAGAAATTCCAGTACTAAGTCATTAATTACATTACTAAATCATCCATTAAAATGAGAAATTGAAATGTCTAAAAATGAAAGCTGATCATTAAGTTCTAGATCCAACTTAAATATAATATTTTAGGGAAATAACTTTGTTTTTAAAAGGAATGTAAAATGTTGTCTATTTCTAAAACTAATAAAGACACCATCTACAAAATTAGAGTTTGAAAGATATAGAGAAAAGATATGTAAACAACTTTTCAAGGTGACACAAAAATGTTAGCATAGGTTGGCCCTAAGGGGGAACCCGTTGCGGTTGCCATACCATCATTTTGTTTGGAAACTTTGATATATATATATATATATATATATATATATAAAGTTTCAGTTACGTAAAGTTCAAATAGTTTTCGAAGCGTTGACACTAACTTCATGACATAAGCACATCTGGCTATGAAACAATCTAGTTAGGCTGAAGTCAGGATGGTTTCTGAAAGGGGGATATTTGTAAATAAAGAGCTAACATAAACTGACCATAAAACTGCTAGGATCTTGTTTGTATTAAT
>NC_090754.1:35188958-35191458 GCF_036898095.1 Palaemon carinicauda | reverse complement strand
ATGCATTTGCTTATTTGGAACAACGCGTACTGTAGCTTTAGGGGAAAAATATATAAAATCTGGTTTGTAAGTTTTCAAACAAGCTATTTGGATACCAAGTACTGAAAAAATATGATTTTTTTAAACATAATTTCCACGTGTACTTATGTCAATCTGTAGAAAGATTAAGATCTATAAAAAAACAATGTTATATAAGAGTTTGCTTTAAATGAAATGGACGTTAGGGGAGAGCAGATTACTGGCCAGCTCTCCAACCCTTCCCCCTTACTGTCTCTCATCCCACACAACCCCCTGCTCTCTCTCTCTCTCTCTCTCTCTCTCTCCTCTCTCCTCTCTCTCCTCTCTCTCTCTCTCTCTATATATATATATATATATATATATATATATATATATATACATAAATTGATGGATATCCTAAATTATCTCTCTCTCTCTCTCCTCTCTCTCTCCTCTCTCTCTCTCTCTCTCTCTCTCTCTCTCTCTCTCTCTCTCTCTCTCTTCCAAGAAGTAGCTGTTCACTTTGTAGATAACATCCTTACCTTGGCTATGAAAGTGGCCCTATGGCAAGATCGAAGCAGAGAAACAGTATAGCGGCAGCGTCTGTCGTATGGAAACTCAAATGCCACGTTTAGGATGGGAGAAGTTGGTGTGGAACTAAAGTTAGAAAAATCTGGAAATACACTAATTCCTTTAGAAATGGGGAGAGAGAAAAAAAGACAGAGACAGAGGATATGTAGTTACAACAGGTATTGAGAAAGAAGCAAGCTGGTGATCTGTGGAGATGTGGCACAGAGGGGGGAATCAGTTTAAGACCACGTGCCATGCCTTATCGGCTATATCTCGCTGCGTTGTGTATAAAAGATTCTATTTAACTAAAGTCCAGTAAAAAGTAGTAGTTTTTTTTCCTAGAAATGCCAGTAATAAATCATTCATTAAAATTGAGAAATCGAAATGTCTAAAAATGAAAACTGATCATTATGTTCTAGATCCAACTTAAATCTTAATATTTTATGGAAATAACTTTGTTTTTAAAAGGAATGTAAAAAGTTGTCTATTTTTAAAACTAATAAAGACATCATCTACAAAATTAGTGTTTAAAAGATATAAGAAAAGATATGTAAAAAACTTTTAAAGGTGACACAAAGTATGTTAGCAAAGGTTGGCCCCAAGGGAGAACCCGTTGGGGTTGCCATACCATCATTTTGCTTGTAAACTTTGCTATCAAAAAAAAAAAAAAAAAAAAAAAAATTGTTACGTCAAGTTCAATTAGTTTTTAAAGCGTTGACACTAACTTCATGACATAAGCACATCTGGCTATGAAACAATCTAGTTAGGCTGATGTCAATGGTTTCTGAAAGGGGGATATTTGTAAATAAAGGGCTAACATTAACTGACCATAAAACTGCTAGGATCTTGTTTGTATTGATTTTCATGCTGTAGCTATGATAACGGGTAAGATAGTTGTCATGAAAATTTGGGTTGATCGTGATAAATATATAAATACATATTTATCTATATACATGTACCTATGTATGTATGTATGTATGTATGTATCTATGTATGTATGTATGCATGTATGTATTTAATGGAAGTAATATCTGAAAATTGGCAAATAAAAACATTATATGAAGAGAAATGGATTAGCGGAATAACATTGATTAAATAACTTCTCATAATCGTCATAAGTATTACAGATATTGCTTCATGATATGGAGCTCGTATCATGCATCGGATTTTGCGGTAAGAACTTTTACCTTAACAACTATCTTCTCGCAGAATATCTTTTATTTTGCCATTCGCAGCATTTTCTAAGTCATCATTACTTTTCAAATATTAAATCCATTACACATTGAATAGCTTTTTATATAATATTTCACATTTTCTGATTCATCTAAAAATAATCTTGTGTTTTCGATTGATTATGATTTTGTACTTGCATGTTATCCTTGTGTTCCTTTTGGTTATATATTTTGTTTAGTTTTTAATCTCGCCTGAGATTAGGTCTGCAAAAGTGTGTGTATTTGTACAGTATTTATCAACATAGTTGTGAAACAAATTTTTAATATGATGTTAGAGGGGAGTGAAGACTTGGAACTTTGAAGTATCATACCTTATGCAATTATAAATATCTTGGATAACAAGTAACTGGAGTAAAGTAAAAAACTACTTAACGTGTTATCATTGCTTGTTAAGCTACATTACAACCCTAGTTTGAAAAGCACGATGCTATAAGCCCAAAGGCTTCAACAGGGAAAATAGCACAGTGAGGAAAAGGAATAAAGAAACAGATAGATTACTGCGCCTGAGTGTACTCTCAAGCAAGAGAACTCTAATTCAAGAGAGTGGAAGACCATGGTACAGAGGCTATGGCACTGCCCAAGATTAGACACCAATGGTTTGATTTTGGAATGTCCTTCTCCTAGAAGAGCTGCTTTCCATAGCTAAAGAGCTTCTTGTGCACTCAGCAACAAAACTGGTGTCGCCTGGCCAGACTTGACCT
>NC_090754.1:35171458-35178958 GCF_036898095.1 Palaemon carinicauda | reverse complement strand
CTTTAGAAATGGGGAGAGAGAAAAAAAGACAGAGACAGAAGATATGTAGTTACAACAGGTTTTGAGAAAGAAGCAAGCTGGTGATCTGTGGAGATGTGGCACAGATGGGGGGAATCAGTTTAAGACCAAGTGCCATGCCTTATCGGCTATATCTCTCTGCGATGTGTATAGAAAAATTTATTTAACTAAAGTCCAGTAAAAGTAGTTTTTTTTTCCCTAGAAATGCCAGTACTAAGTCATTCATTGCATTACTAAATCATCCATTAAAATGAGAAATTGAAATGTCTAAAAATGAAAGCTGATCATTATGTTCTAGATCCAACTTAAATCTAATATTTTAGGGAAATAATTTTGTTTTTAAAAGGAATGTAAAAAGTTGTATATTGTTAAAACTAATAAAGACATCATCTACAAAATTAGGGTTTAAAAGATATAAAGAAAAGATATGTAAACAACTTTTCAACATGACACAAAAATATGTTAGCAAAGGTTGGCCCTAAGGGAGAACCCGTTGCGGTTGCCATACCATCATTTTGTTTGTAAACTTTGCTATAAAAAAAAAAAAAAAAAAGTTTGTTACGTCAAGCTCAAATAGTTTTTAAAACGTTGACACTAACTTCATGAAATAAGTACATCTGGCTATGAAAAAATCTAGTTAGGCTGACGTCCATGGTTTCTGGAAGGGGATCTTTGCAAGTATAGAGCTAACATAAACAGACCATAGAACTGCTAGGATCTTGTTCGTGTTAATTTTCATGCTGTAGCTATGATACCGGGTGAGATAGTTGTGAAAATTTGGTTGATCGTAATAAATATATAAATACATATTTATCCATATACATGTACCTATATGTGCATATATGTATTACTTATCAGTCACAAAACTGCACGTGACATATATTAAAGGGTAAAATCCACAGGAAACAGGAAAGGAAAAGACCAGGTACCATAGTCTAGCAGAATGGAGCCCTTTTTTGGGTGAACGTGGTTTTAGGGTACCCACAAAGTTTTTTTGCAGATTATATAACTTTGAGACATGCTGATTCAGAATCCACTTGATGCCACCTTGGCACACTTGAGCATTTTGCATAATATGCTAATTAAGTCGGCCATTATGAAAATTTTGTTTTTAGGGTATAACTTTTTTATTTGACCAGATACAAGGGAGATCATGATGTCTACCCCAAGGTTTAGAGGGTCTCTGATTCTGATGATGCCATTTTTAACATGATTACTAATTTGCATATGCATGTTATGCTAATTAGGTGACGGTAATAACGCAAATTGGTATTATAACTAGAGTACGCTTACTTCACCGAATAAAATTGTATTTTGGTGCCTACCACATATTTCAGGGACTCTGATTATCAGTCCTTTTTATTCTATCGTCTTTGCATATTAATAATTTTGCTAATTAAAGTCAGTATTACATTAAGTTTACATGGAGTATGATGTTATTGCAGTGATCGGTCTGTTATTTCTAAAGCAAAGATAACTGTTATTCCAGTGTCTTAACATCACTTTGTGGAGCTGTTAAAAGCTAATAATGTCTAATTAGTTTAAAACAGAGAATAGATTGTATAAGTAGGTCACACCAGATGGCCATCAAGTTTCAATTCCCCCATTCCTAAGCCCACAGTTACGATGGTTGTTGCTGCGAAATCAGTTAGGGTTGGAGACACAGATGTCTATGATGTCAATCTCATTTACTCACGCGTACTTGGGCTTCAGCAAACCAGATCTATCAACCTAGAAGATGTTCTGAAACATGAGCTAGCTCCTATTCCAACCTCCATGTTCAAAGACAATGGAGAATTGAGAATTGCATCAAACAAGGCTGACCTTAAAAAAAAGCTTCAAGTTGAAGTGTCCTCTCGAGTGTTGAACAAAGTAGATACAATTGTTATCGATGGCTCCGCACTTCTGTGGTCAGTGCATTGGCCACAACAAGGAACAGTCAAGGACTATGTAGACAACTTCATAAGGAATGTGATGCTGAAAGCTAAGGACTCAGAGGTCTACTTAACCTTTGATAGGTACTATGATTATTCTATCAAAAGTGTGACACGAGGAGCTAGAGGTGGCAAACATGCAACTCGTCAACATCATCTGAACCTTTCAAGTCCTTTGCCCCCTCAAGTGGTTGTGTTGCAAGTCCATGCAAACAAAGTACAGCTGATTGATATCATCTGTGATCATCTGGTGGAGCTCTGTGTAACCAGTGGTGAACCCATTCACAACAAGATAGTTGTGTGTGGTCGGGACCCAATTCCAATTGAACTGTTCTGCGGTTATCAGATTCATCGCAGGGACCTCAGAACTACCAATGAAGAAGCTGACGTCACTATGATCTATCAGATACTGCAAATTGCCCAAATGGACAGTGTAAAGACAATAAAAGTCATTTGTTATGACACAGACGTCTTTGTTCTCTTAGTGCATTTTTGTAGCCAGGAAAAGTTGAACTGTGCCCTGATCATGGAAGCCACAAGCTGTGAGCGGATCTCAGTTGACATACAGGCCACAGTGAAAAAACATGCAGCAATAGTGCCAAATCTTTTGGCGGCCCATGCGCTTACTGGGTGCGATACCGTTGCCAAGCTTCAGGGCATTGGAAAGGGAACTATGATAAACAAGCTGGTGAAGCAAGGACACACTTTCCAATATCTGGGGGATCTTGACTCATCATTGGATAAAGTAATGGCAGAAGCTACAAAGTTCATTTCTGCATGCTATGGCAGCAAGGAGAGGGATGACTTGTCAAAGGCTCGCGTTGAATTATGGTAAAAAAAGATGGGCAAGAAGAACATTACAGCCGCCCCAGCCTTAAAGACCATCCCACCCACAACTGAGGCATTTAGAGAAAATGTCTTGCGTGCCCATGTTCAAACGGCAGTATGGAAATCGGCACCCCTGCCGGACCCTCCATCGTTTGAGCCTACTGACTATGGGTGGTCTCGTGAAGAAAGCACCAAAACACTGATCCAAAGACACTCCCACCAGACATTGCCCTAGCACCTCCTGAGGTATTAGAAATGCTTCGTTGTGGGTGTTCAACCAATGAACCATATAGTTCTCAGAGGTGTGGCTGTAACAGTGGACACTTGCCTTGCACATTTTTCTGTGCGTGTCGTGGAGAATCAAACTGTCGAAACACATACAACAAGCAAAACGATGAGGCTGATGAAGGGGAGGACTATCAAAGTGGTGGAGAGGACAATGACTGGCTAAACTGAGTAACTAAAGACATTATGACTGCTAATTAGCATAATATATGCAGTTTATGCAAATGACTATAGTTCATCATCCTGGAGGTCTGTGTAGCAGTCTGGGACTAATTAGTGCAATCAAGGAAATGTTACATGTATCATTGTTATATTTTGCCATAAGTCGGAAATTTCAACCATTTACACTAAATTTATGCATATGCAAATCCATATGGAATGCAAATATATGCAAAAAAGGCACTAATAATGGCAAAAGTAGAATCTGAGACCCATTAACATTGGGAAAGGCATAGAAATTACCCTCTTAATGGCAACATATGCAAGCTTTAGCCAAAATACCAAATTTGGGTAATTTCCGTCACCTAATTAGCATAACATGCATATGCAAATTAGTAATCATGTTAAAAATGGTATCATCAGAATCAGAGACCCTCTAAACCGGGGGGTACACATCATGATCTCCCTTGTATATGGTCAAATAAAAAAGTTATACCCTAAAAACAAAATTTTTATAATGGCCGACTTAATTAGCATATTATGCAAAATGCTCAAGGGTGCAAAGGTGGCATCAAGTGGATTCTGAATCATTATGTCTCAAAGATATATAATCCGCAAAAAAACTTTGTGGGTACCCTAAAACCACGTTTGGTCCCCATTCTGCTAGACTACCAAGCGCTTTCGTGTATTACGTACACTTCTTCAGGGTGCAAAGTGAAATAGAAAATATCATACAATAAAGAAACCTAGTGGCTCTATTTACATAATTCTATGTACTGGTTGTGACAAGAAATATGTGGGTCAAACCGGAAAATTGCTTAACAACCGAATTAAACAACATCGATATGCAGTTAGGACAGGACAAATGTCTAGTGCCTTGTTTGTCCACATGAACGATTTTAACCATTGTATTGACTGGGAAAACTCCTCAGAGATTTTATTTTGTAAAAATCTTGTTAAAAGAAATATTATTGAATCTGCTTTTATTAAATATTTTAATAATCAAATTTTAAATCTCAGTTCTGGTCTTTTTAAACTAGATACTCATCTTCTTAATGAAATTGTAAGGAAGTACAATGTAAACATTTAGTTTAACGATTGTTATATTACTAGTATTTTATTCTAAACTACAATTGTTTATTCATTTTTAACGACTGTTTGTTATTTTAGCATATTGATGATGCTTTGCTAGTTTGTGGCTTTTATTTCAGTTTTGGTAGGTTTCTTTATTGTATGATTTTATTTTCTATTTCACTTTGTACCCTGAAGAAGTGTACGTAATACACGAAAGCGCTTGGTACCTGGTCTTTTCCTATCCTGTTTCCTGTGGATTTTACCCTTTGCATATATGTATGTATGTATGTATGTATGTATATATATAATGGAAGGAATATCTGAAAATTGGCAAATAATAATCATCATATGAAGAGAAAATGATAAGCGGAATAGCATTGATAAAAAAAACTTCTCATAATCGCATTGGGTATTACAGATATTGCTTCATGATATGGTGCTAGTAATATACACCGGATTTTGCGGTAACCACTTTTACCTATCTTCACGCAGAATATCTTTTATTTTGCCATTTGCAGCATTTTATCATTAGTTTTTTTTTTCAAATATTAAATTCATTACACATTGAATAGTTTTATCTTATCTAATATTGCACATATTCTGATTCATTTAAAAATAATCCTAAGTTTCGATTGTATATAATTTTGTACTTGTATGTTACCTGCGTGTTCCTTTTGATTATATATTTTGTTTAGTTTTTAATCTTGCTTAAGATTAGATCTGCAAAAGTGTATATATTTGTACAGTATTTATTAACATAGTTTGATACATTTTTTTAATATGATGTTAGAGGGGACTGAAGACTTGGAACTTTGAAGTATCATACCTTATGGAATTAGAAATATCTTGGATAACAAGCAGCAGGAGTAAAGTATGAAACTATGCAACGTGTAATTATTACTTGTTAAGCTACATTACCACCCTATTTGGAAAAGCGTGATGCTATAAGCCCAAAGGCTCCAACAGGAAAAAGAGCCCAGGGAGGAAAAGGAATAAAGAAATAGATAGAATACTGCGCCAGAGTGTACCCTCAAGCAAGAGAACTCTAACCCAAGAGAATGGAAGACCACGGTACAAAGGCTTATAGGCCTGGCCAAGACTAGAGAACAATGGTTCGATTTTGGAATGTCCTTCTCCTAGAATAGCTGCTTACCATAGTTAAAGAGCCTCTTGTACCCTTACCAAGTGGAAAGTAGCTACTGAACAATTACAGTACTGTAGTTAACCCATGTAGTAAAGGATTGTTAGACAAAGAACTGTAGGAGAATCACATATCGAAGGAAAAACTTTTCAAAAAAACCGAAGAAAAATCTCACGCGGAAATCCTTTTTGTATCTCAAGATTGATGGGCGAACTTTTCAGTAAGATTGAAGAGGGGGAGATTTAATCCTGAATTCATTCTCTTGGCCTTATTTGCAATGAGATTTATTATTTACTGAGGGGGAAAGGTCTAAAAAAATTGCCCACAAAAGGGTTTGAAATTCTCTCTCTCTCTCTCTCTCTCTCTCTCTCTCTCTCTCTCTCTCTCTCTCTCTCTCTCTCTCTCTCTCTCAGGCAAACTGAGCTTCAGTTAGGTTTCAGGTAAGACAAAATCTACACTTGTTTTTCCATTTAGTATCTGGTTTCGACATTTGTTTTGAATAAATTTTTACCTAATTTTTCGTCAGGAATATATTGGTTAAACAATGAAATTACAATTCAATATAAAGGCATTAGCTGTGAAAATTTGAAGTGCACAAATATTGGGAAACTCGGATATATATTAACAAATTTTGAAAAACGAAAATATCTTAAGATTCTTTGAAATGGAAAATTTTAACATTAAATTTGAAATACCTGAAAGATTTTTCTTATGACAGCAGATTTTCTTGATTGACTTAACAAGCTTTCCACCATTTTGAGGAGGCTTGTATTAATAAATTGCGTTGATATATAATTCGATTACTTTTAGAGCGGCGCTGTTCCTTGCAAGAAGCCGTGGTTTCGCTGTTCCAGCTCATTCTGTGTAATGAAGTAGTTTCTGTACTTCCATCCAGGACATCCATAACTATTTCCCTTCTTTCTCCGATGAGGTTCACGATTCCACTGTGCAACACGGATGATTTGTTTTTAAAGCTGATCTCATTTGTCCAAAGCAGCCAAAACTGCGTTGGTCCCTGATTATGGTAAAGAATATTAGGGAGCAGGTTAAAGAAATATGGGAAAAGGAAAAATGAAAAAAGAAAACCTGGTGATAAACAATGTTGTGCAATGCACAGAGGAAAGCTAAAATGAGAGACAAGGAGCAGATGTGAACTGCTGTTTAACCTGGGAGTTACTGGCCTTGAAATATTTGAAACCAGCAGATTAGGAAAGCCACAAGTAGGAATTCGGCCTACCGGTAGCCAAAAGGTCGTTAATCAAAGAAGCAGACTGATGACAATACTAGATAAAATGAAACATGAAAGGAAAAAATGAGCAACAATCGGAAAGGCTAAGAATCTAAGTAATTGTCAGGAAGCAAGAGAGTGAAAAATTCATAGCCACAAACTTAACATTTATATATATATATATATATATATATATATATATATATATATATATATATATATATATATATATATATATATGTATATACATATATATATATATATATATATATATATATATATGTATGTATATATATATATGTATGTATGTATATATATATATATGTATGTATATATATATGTATGTATATATATATATATGTATGTATATATATATATATATATATATATATATATATATATATATACATATATGTATGTATGTATGTATGTATATATATATGTATGTATATATATATGTATGTATATATATATGTATGTATATATATATGTATGTATGTATGTATATATATATGTATGTATATATATATGTATGTATATATATATGTATGTATGTATGTATGTATATATATATATGTATGTATATATATATATATATATATATATATATATATATATATATATATATATATATATATATATAGTTAGAGAGAGAGAGAGAGAGAGAGAGAGAGAGAGAGAGAGAGAGAGAGAGAGAGAGAGAGAGAGAGATAAGTGAAGAACTACAAACAAAGAGATAAAATGGTAAAGAAAGATGGTACATAAAGAAAGGAAAATTACACAGAAGAGAAAATTTTCGCCAGAATGAAGAGGGCACACAAAGGGTATTAAGG
>NC_090754.1:35153958-35156458 GCF_036898095.1 Palaemon carinicauda | reverse complement strand
GTATATTGTTCCATTAATTATACATAATCTTGTTGACACTTTAGAATGCAGAGGTATTTCTATAACGCAACATTAAAGAGTACGACAAAAGACTCAAAATATATAATAACATCATTTAATCTCTGAGTGGATTACAAAATTGATGCAAAGTAACAGAAAGAGACATTTCTTCCTTTCGATTTCATGTGTCCTAATGGCTCGGATAATGAGATAATCGATGTCTATCTATCATAGATTAAAATAACTTTTATTCTCTTCTTTTCATTTATCACAGCTATCTTTTCCCCTCGTTTAATTAAAAAACTCGTTATCTTAAAAGTTCAAAGGTCCTTTTTCGATCAGAGAAAAAGTGGAAATTTGAATTACTTGATTGATATGGGTAGAGGTAGAGCTAAGTGGTTGCACATGAACTTGCCAAAGAAATATAACAAACTCCCATTGCCTGTAATAACTCTGTTGCAGCGAGAAATTAGTTTTGAGAAAAACTCCTGTGTACTTTAGAATTTCAAGATATTAAACTGTAGCTTAAAAAAAAAAAAAAAAAACTGTAGGAGATTTATGATAATGTTTTCGAATCATCCGGACACTATTAGCGATTAACTATTCTTAACTAATCTTTTTAATCATGATATTAAGTTATACGACACAAAACCCATTAGACAAAGTCCATATCGTTTGACCCCAGAGAGAGGAATTTCAGTACGAATGAAAATCAAGTTTATGTTGGATAATGTGATAGTTCCTAGCGTGAGTGAATACTGTTCTCTGGTAGTTCCGGTGAAAAAGGAAAACTTCCGAAAAGTAAAGTTAATAAGGTAATTTTGCACTTCACAGGATCGATGATTGTTTAGATAGTCTTGGGTAGTGCCATAGCCTCTGTACTATGGTCTTCTACTGTCTTGGGTTAGAGTTCTCTTGCTTGATGGTACACTCGGGCACACTATTCTGTCTAATTTCTCTTGTTTTGCTTGAGTTTTTAGTTTATATAGGAAATGTATACTTTAATATTGTAATTGTTCTTAAAATATTTTATTTTTCCTTGTTTCTTTTCCTCAATGGGCTATTTTCTCTGTTGGGGTCGCTGGGTTTATAACATCCCGCTTTTCCAACTAGGTTTGTAGCCAAGCAAGTAATAATAATAATAATAATAATAATAATAATAATAATCAGAAACACCAAATTCATTTCCTAGCTGAAGTTGGACAAAGTTTATTAGCAAGTACAGTACCTTTAAGTAAACGGGCTAAGAAAATACAGGCTTTTTTAACACCATTCGGTACTAAGGAACCAAGAGTTATATCTTCTGGTTTAAAGAACGCAGCCAGTACTCTCCAAATATTAATAAGTTTTAAGTGATATTGATGACTGTAATGTGTATTTAGATGATTTTGTGATATTCTTAGAAACTTGTGAAGAACAATTATGAATTTTAGCGCACTTGGGAAAACCTCTATCACTTATTTGGGTCATAAAGTGGGTCTTGGCAAAATCTGTCCAAAAAAGAGAACATAGAAGCTATCATCAATTTTCCAATCCCAGAAACTAAAAAGCAGTCTGAGATGTCTCGAAATGATTTCATATTTCCGTATAATTGTGCTAATTTTTTCGGAAATAAGTGCTTCAATAACTAATCTTTTTAAGAAGGGACGAAATTTCGTATTTGGTGACGAGAGTATAGAAACTTTCAATAAATTAAAGGCCGTGTTGATCTACGAGACCGTACTAACCTTACTTGATTTTAGCAAGGTATTTGATTTGCGATCAATAACACTGTCATAGGCACAGGAGGAGTCTTGTTACAAAAAGTGAAATACCGAAGCATTTAGTCGCGTATTATTTAAATGAACAGAATAAAGCCCCCAAAAACTATTCAATTATTAACGAGTAATTGTTTACTTTAGCTTCTGCCTCGTAACATTTTGAGATTTATGTACATAGTAATCCTATTTTGTCTGTGCTTACTGATCATAATCCGCTTGTTTGTTTAGAGATTTAAGAATAAGAATAAGCGTTTCAAGCGATGGAGTTGAGAATTACAAGATTATAATATGAAAATAATTCTTACAATGGGAAAGAATAATGTTATAATTGATAGGCTCTCTAGCGATTTTTAAGAAGGATAAGCATTTGTTTTTGTTTTCCATTCATTGTTAGGAACGAGTTGACCATGGTACAGAAGGCTACGGTACTACCCAAGAAGAGCTGCATATATATATTCTCTGAGGGGTTTGTTCTCAAATCTTCTAAATCTGTTGGATATTGTATCATTGTTGTACTTTACCACCTTTTATAATGTAAAATAGAGAACAAAATTTTGTTTTTGACGTATTTGGGCTGGTATTATTATCATGATTATGATTACAATAACCATTATTATTTGTCATTCTGCTACCTTATTTGGAAAAGTGGAAAGCAGCACAGCATAAAATCAGGGATGAGTAAAGAATGCTTGATCTTTGCAACTGATGGTATGATATTCATGATAAATTTTGGTACTTTA
>NC_090754.1:35138958-35148958 GCF_036898095.1 Palaemon carinicauda | reverse complement strand
AAACCTAGCGTAACATAACTAAATGATTGTGTTTTATGTTGCTAAGAATGACATTAATTTGCATTTGTGGCAAAAGGGGGGAATAGTAGTGCCATGTGGTCAAAGCCCTGTTTGGGCTTTTTTTCCTTGTCTCACTGTAAGCACGTTATACCCGTCTTGGTTTTATTGCCCATTGTTGGTATAGGAAAATGCAAATTACTGTACCCATAATGGGCAATAAAGCCAGGACAGGCATAGTGTTGTAAATTCCTGGGAAGGCAAGTGGCCTGGACAGGCTATACTGTTTATGTAATTTTGCATGAAAAAAATTATAAGATGAAAACATTCTTAGAAATTCATCAAAATTAATACAGTAAGAGGGTTTCCTTTACCCGTTATCTTTATGCTTCCCTGCGAAAGAGTTAATGTACACGTGAGCTTTGAAGTTTTTGTCACTGTTTCAAAATAGTATGAACATTGGTTTTAAAGATAAAAATGGTAATGAATGTTGTAAACAAATATCTTAAGAATTCGTTTTATGGGAATGTATAAATGATATAATTGCCTCTTGTTTTACAGGTTAGATTTACCTGAATTCTATAAAACAGATAAGTACTAAGAACTTTTTTCTTCTTTTGTATGTTTGGGTGGGTGGCGGGTAGTGAGGGTTGTACAATAACATAATGACAAGATAAGTATGAAGAACTTACATCGTGTCACTTAAAGTATGCAGAAACAAACAAAATTACTTTTAAATAAGGTTTAAGATATTTTTCTTTATGGGTATTATCCTAACAAAAGATTAAGTATTTTGAATATAGTTTATTTTAATAATTAGTAGATCGAAGAAAGTTCTCATAAGAATCTTTATCGCTTTTATTTTGATGAAAGAATTGTTTTATATCATAATTTGAGTAATATATGTCACTCGTTACATGCAATATGTCGGGTTTTCAAGTTTTAGTGTCTTAGTTTTACCGTGGCATTTCAAAAGTCTACACTTGTCAGGGAAATTAAAAGTCTCGAATACATATATTAATCATTCAACATTCTTCATCTTGAAATCACTGGGGTCAATTATGTGGTTTGAGAGAGAGAGAGAGAGAGAGAGAGAGAGAGAGAGAGAGAGAGAGAGAGAGAGAGAGAGAGAGAGAGAATTTACTCTATGGAAACCACTGATATCCCCTTATTCTCCCTTTGCAAGCGCTAATCATTTCCTCTCTTTCCAAATACTCCATTCCTCTTCCGAGAAGAATGTATTAATTAACTTTCCAACCAGCCTCATTTCGCAAAATCCATGGCGCATGAAAGGAGAGATTTCCTTTTGTTGAAAATAGCGCTCTTGCGTCAAAACTTTTAATTATTGCTTACATTCTATGATTCCGAGCTTCAAAGAGTTCCCTCGTGTTTGATATGTTTTTGTTTCTCGAGATGTATTGTTGTGATTCGTGTAACTATTAGAATGTAAGAAGAAGATCTTGCAGGAATGTGGTTGGTCTTAAGAGATGAGATGCTCTGAAATATTTTAATTAACCGTTTACATTCCAGTTTCTTTCTATTCTATTGCTGTATCTACTAAAATTTGACCCAGCGAATTGGTTGTTGAAGTTCATTAACGTATCAAGTTAAAAATCTAAAGTTAGTGAGACAAAAGAAAATAATCTAAACTTGGAATTAAGGAAAACAATAAAAGTTATGAGATTGCTGTTCAAGAGACCGCAGAACAAGATGATAAAAAGAAGAAGATGGGTCTTGGGTAAAAGGCTAGAAAGTGGACACAGTTGTGGGCCGGAAGAACCCGGAAGTGACCCCTTAGTAATGGCTGCCGTGCACTACATGGGGCGCACTGATGGCACTAACTTCCTTCAAGGAATATATTCCGAGGAAAGTTCGATCTGTATCCGGATCCTAGATTTTCAGTTCTTATGTTTACTTATTTGTCGGTCATCTGTTGGCTAGTCAGAGATTTTTAGATCTTCTTCTTCTTCTTCTTTGTCTGCATCTTTTCCACTTTTATGTGGGGTCGATGTTTCTGGCCAGCGTTCTCCATCTACCTCTGTCCCACACTTCATCACCGGTTAATCCCCTTGATCAAAGGTCATCCTTGATACAGTCCATTCCTCTCCTTCTCATTCCCTGTACTTCCATTTCCATCACTCTCCTCCTAATATACTGTTCATCTCTTCTCATTCTTCTCATGACATGACCATACCACCTCAATCTACTTTCTTGCATCTTGCCTGATAGTTCTCTAACTCCTCTGGTACCCCTAATTACCTCATTCCATACTTAATTTTTAGATCTATTATTCGTTCTTATATCAGTTGTCTGATTGGTTTAAAATAATCAGTCCTCATGCCAGAGCTGTTAAAAAGTAGTAAAAGGTCTGATACAGACCTTTTGACATGATCAAAGATATTCAAGAAGTATCGTTTTAAATTGAAAAGGTCATGAATACATTTGTAAGAGGCAGCTGTTAGGTACTAACAGAGAGGCGAGGTGAATTTAAGTTTATTCAACGAGATAACAAGTTTATATACAAACAGTTGAGGGCAACAATGGCACAAAAACTCAAACATGTAAAACATGCAATGGCTAGCTTAAACAGGTTTTTCTATAATCATTGTGAGAGAAGACGAAAGATAAAAAAAAAAAAGCAATAGCATCATAGTGTATGAGCGTCTATGAAACACGTGCGATACATGGCTCCTTCCCTTAAAAAAGTCATACACATGAAATAGGGCGCCCTGCCTTTGAGAGGCAAACTGTAGGCCATAGAGACTGGCCATATATAGATATAATCAGCGCCTAGCCTCCCTCTCTATCCAAGCTAGGAACAAGGAGGGCCAGGCAATGGCTCAGCAGACAGACTTATAGGCTCCTCTGAACCCCCCATCCTTAAGGCTGCGTTTACACCAAGCGAGTCGAGTCACGTCAAGTCATGAACGTCTTTTGATGAGATTCATTTTGACTCATCTCCGTTTACACCGACTGCGTCAGCCCGCGTCAAGTCAGTATCAGTGACCTGTCTGATTTCATACGGAATGAATGCAAGCTCCTTGGTTGAAGTGGCTTCGTCTTCTCCTTGGGCATCATCATCTTTTTTTTCTTCTTCTTCTTCTCCTTCTCTCTCTCTCTCTCTCTTTTATGTATTCTCGTCTTAAAATACATCTGTAGTGAAGGTAAAAAATAACCCTCTTTAAAATACGATTGTAGATCACATTTGAGTGAGTTCAGATCTACAGTATCTTATTCATACCGTCACTCCAACATAAAGTAAAAGAGAACTAAATATATATATATATATATATATATATATATATATATATATATATATATATATATATATATATATATATATATATATATATACATTCGCACTAAGATATCTATTAATTGTAAACGTATAGTAACGTACCCTATATATATATACATATATATATATATATATATATATATATATATATATATATAAATATATATATATATATATATATATATATATAAATATATATATATATATATATATATATATATAATATATATATTTATATATATACATATATATATAAATATATATATTTATATATATACATATATATATATATATATATATATATATATATATAAATATATATATATATATATATATATATATATATATATTATATATATATTTATATATATATATACATATATATATTATATATTCATATATATATACATATATACATATATATATATAGTATTATATTTTGAACCCGAAAATAAAAATAAAACTTATGATAATTCGTTTATAGAAAGTTTTACTATAAAGCTACATTGTAGCGACCTCTATGATGCATCGCAGTCTAGTGGCTATATCGGTAAAGTCTTAAGACAGAGATACCTACTGACTCGCTGTGACTGAAGTAGAAAATGGGTCCAGCCCTATATGTGACTCGACGCGACGCGCCGTGACTTGACTTGACTCGACTCTTCCGGTGTAAACGGTTTCTTCAAATATCCATACAAATTAATGTTAAACTGGGGTGGCGATTCATGACGCGTGATGACTTGTCTTGACTTGACGTGACTCGACTCGCTTGGTGTAAACGCAGCCTAACTCACAAGGATGGTGAGGTTGCAGCTACCAAAGGAACTAACGAGTTTGAGCGGGGCTCGAACCCCAGTCTGCCGTTCACCAGTCAGGGACGTAACCACATCGGCCACCATAACTCCAAATCATTAAACGTTTATTGAAACTTGGAGTTGAACAACATTGTTTTGTACGGTAGTTTATGAATTAGCATCCCTACCTTTTATTGTATTCCGGTATATTTCTCATTTTATGGATACTTTGTTTCTTGATGAAAATTATATCAAAATTCTTTGTCTATTAGTATATATATTTCTTTATCTGATTTTAAGATATTCATGATTTATACAAAACTTATTTTGCTTCTTTTTTTTCAAGTAGAGAGAGATTATAGAATGCTGAATTACAGATGGTAAGAACAAATTCCAGATTACATATGATTTCGTGAGAATTTTGTCTTTATTATTATGTTTTCTTCAGTTATATTTAGTTTTTTTATCATCTTCAGAAAACATATTAATCTAAGACAAATTCTATTGGATTACACCGTAATTGATTAATAATTACAATACAGAAATTCATGAATCTCTGAAAGAAACGCCTCATCCAGAGATTTAAATATAGCCCATTTTTCTCTCCGTCATCAGTATTTTTCTAAAACGCTGGTTCCGGAGGGAAAGCTGTTTTCATCTTGGTTTCATCAGGAAGTATCGAAATGTCTTTCATGAGTCTGAATAGTGGGGAACGAATG
The DNA here is from genome assembly GCF_036898095.1 of Palaemon carinicauda. NCBI lineage: Eukaryota > Metazoa > Arthropoda > Malacostraca > Decapoda > Palaemonidae > Palaemon > Palaemon carinicauda. The sequence goes on along the minus strand of NC_090754.1, from coordinate 35,144,150 downwards.
CTACTTCTAAACTAAAGAAATGTGTGTGTGTGAGAGAGAGAGAGAGAGAGAGAGAGAGAGAGAGAGAGAGAGAGAGAGAGAGAGAGAGAGAGAGAGAGAGTGCTTTCATTTACATGTCCCGACGCTTAAAATCTTGCGAATAACATCTTGATTGAGAAATAGCATATCGATACTTGGCGCGTGTAATCCAAAATATTTCATGAACTCATACAAGACAGAGGGTGAAGTTGACTAATTAATTAAGAGTAGTATTTATCTGACTATCCCAATATAAAGGAAAAGACTATGTGAGGATAAAAAAAAAAAACAGAAAATTTAACTTTAACGACACTTACTAGCATTTTGCGTTAAAGCCATTGTTTTAATTTTAATCCATCTGTTGATTTTGAAGTTGTGGAGTTTCGTTAGTGTCCAGGTTATTAGCAAATAGAGTAATTCATGGTGTCGTTCCTTCTCTTTAGTGAGAGCCATTTGCACAAAGTGTGCCTTCTTGATTCTGCAACTCAAGTATGAATGTAGCAGTGACTGGCCTAATATGTGTTTAGACCCCTTGTCAAACCAAACCTCATGTATTTAAATAATTGTCATATTAATCTGGCCATATGTAAATATTAACAATTTTCGGCAGTCGAAGCTTAAGAAAGCTCCTACTTAAATTTCATGAGGGATTACAAATTTTCCTAGTAATAAGTTTTATTTTGGTAAACGGTATGAATATATAACCAGCTTTCTGTAAGTTCTCCCACATGGCAAGGGCATATATCATGTCAGCTGTATCTTACGTAAGTAGCTTTTTAAATAAGTCTTTTGTCTCCGGTTGTTAAGCACGGTCCACAGGTCTACAAAGACGTCTTTTTCCAAACCTTGCCACAATTGCGAGCCACTTTTGGCCGAGGCCCCGTATTGGTGACTGACCTCAATTAACCAGATCAAGATCTCATTCTTGTCGGCATCGTTATCTTTGTGTTTATGCTAATGTTATATTTCGTGCACTAAAACAACCTAATTTGACTTTTGGCAGTTGTTGACAGAGTGAGAGTGAGACATTCTATAATTATTCTATGGGTGCTTAAGGTGAATCTCTCTGATAACTATTACTTTATTATAACACTGTTGTGGTAGCATGGTGGCAAATCTGTAACTCGTATTCTATTGGCAGATTTCAAGATCTTATGGTTTTCATTAACGTCATCAATATTTGCGCACTTTTGAGATAGGTTTACCACCTCCAGAAGCCATTGCATGGACCTAGCTTGGATGTAGAAGGTGATAAGGTGCTAATCATATGTATAATGATCGGTATATATGACATTAGTGAGACAAGTGTAATGACCAATACCTTGCCCTTGCCGCTCATGAGTTACCCGTAAACAAGAGTTTGCAACCAATTTCTCCATCTCCAACTAAGTTTGATGAATGCAACTCATCAGAATGCAACTTGAAAGAACTCAACGTATCAGAAATCTTTACATTTCTGCTTTCGTTTGCTGATAAATCTCTTCTTTTTGATGATTAATGCAAAGTGCACCTTATTTTAGGCTACATTATTTGAAACTACTGTTAGCCATGCGATACCTGTATATTCAAGTGTAGGTTATATCGTAGGGTCTCTGTTAATTGTTAAACAATTACATCATGTAAGTTAAACAAATATCTCTCCTCAGTTGAACAACTATCTCCCCTAAATTGAACAAATCTCACCTCTTAAGTTAAACGAATATCTCTCGAAGTTAAACAAATCTCTTCTAAGTGAAACAAATATCTCTTCTAAGTTAAACAAATATCTCCTCAAAGTTAAATAAATATCTCTTCTGAGGTAGCCGAATATTCCTAAAGTTACCCGAATATCTCCTGAGTTAGCCAAACATCTCATCTGAATTAAACGAATATCTTTCTAAGTTAAACAAATATTTCAAAGTTAAACAAGTCTCTTCCAAGTTAAACAAGTATCACTTCTGAGTTAGCCGAATATCTTCTAGGTTAATCAGACATCTCATCTAAGTTAATCAAGTATCTTCTCTATCTTATCCCTACACTGTTAAAAAATACCGTAATTTTAATCGGAAATTCTCCATAAAGATATTGTTCTCAGTCGTATTTCAGTGAAATACAGGCGACCGTAATATTTACCGTACTTTGCTATTATATCTTACTGGTTGGTGAACGTAATATCATTCCTCGACGTCGATATATCCGTTTTTAAAATGGTAAATGCCTGGCAACATTTATTCCAAGATTTTTACCGTATTTTTTTACGGCAAATTTTTAACAGTGTATTTAAACTGTCATCCGCAGAGTTAAATTATTATCCCTCTCAAGTTAGATTAGTATATATTCCCTGTTGTTGTTGTTGTTGTTGTTATTTCATATTGCCTGGTCCTTACGGCCAGAAACGGGCTCTTGCACACTTGCAGCCCTAAGTCAGGGAAGTGCACCCTGAATTAACGAAGTACAGGTTAAGTTGGTACTCTAATAACTCGTAGTCCCATTCAACAGACACAAAACATGATTATTAGAAATTTATATAATTCCGCACAGTGATATTAGAATTACTGATTACTGATATGAAGACTGTATCAAATTAATTATGAATTCTTTCATTAGCTTCATAAGCAGATTACACTGTGATGCATTACACAATTTAAAACAGTTTTTTGGGGAGATTAAATGTCATTTTGATATCTTGCTGCAAGCCTCGGGCTTCATTTTACAATATTCCATTATCTGAATGATATTTAACTTAACCTTTTTCTTTCCCATCAATTTGTTTCTCATTTAGTTTCATTTTCCAAGTTAACTATTTCTATTACTGGTTTTTGTTGTGTAATAAGGTCTAGACACTTTTTAGTCATCAAAATCTTCATAATGATCGTTGCACCCATCGGCCTGCCCCCCCCCCCCCTCCTCTCCCCCACACCCCCAACCATCCCCCAACCATCCCCCACCTCTCTCTCTCTCTCTCTCTCTCTCTCTCTCTCTCTCTCTCTCTCTCTCTCTCTCTCTCTCTCTCTCTTTACCAGAGTTAATTCAAGGCTTAATCCTTCTCAATCTTTGAAACTCCAGGGCTTAAAGGATTCATTCCTTGCGACATATTGCAGATCCTTTTCCAACGAGAGAGAGAGAGAGAGAGAGAGAGAGAGGAGAGAGAGAGAGAGAGAGAGAGAGAGAGAGAGAGAGAGAGAGAGAGAGAGTACTTTCATCAGATTTAGTCTCGAAATCCACCGTTTTTCTTCCAAGGAAAGAATCCCTCCCTGACTCGAGAGAATTAATGACCTGAGTAAGAGAAAGCAACGTCCAAACGACAGAAAACTTTTGTTTATTGGACGGCCGCATGATGGATGGCTGTGTCACGGCTCATTTGAGCGAATACAACGAATGTTTTCTTGTGTCAAGACCATCCTGATGTAGTCAACACAGATACAGGCAGCTGGCGCGCACACAAGCACGAAAGAGAACATTGCTTGAATTCGCCGTTGAAGCATATCCATTTATTTTATCAGAGCTTCTCCAACTGTTTTCATTTTCATTTTGTTTCAAGATTGTTGATTCAATAACAAATCTGGCGTGAAAGAAATGGAGGTTTGACGTTCTGTGTCTGAGAGATATATCTGATATCTGAATTGAATTCGTCAGGGAATTAATAAGAAAACATTTGAGAAGAAATCCTTCAGTTATTGATACTAGAAAACCTGAAGATGATCATCTAAAACATTGGCGTTGCTCATTGCAGTAAAGTTTAGCTGTTATACAAGCACAAATCATAACGAAAAGAGGCTTTCTGCTTATGTGTTCGTAATAGACCGCTTTTTGAAATAGCTTTAGAAGGGGGTCATAATACTTTAGAGACATATGTTTAACCAATTTGTTTATCTGTTGATCTAATCATTTTATTAGATTCACAGTATATTAGATGAATATCTGCAATGGGGTTTTTCTATGATTGTTAAAGGTTCAGAAACAGCGCCCTCATCATACTTAAGATTAATTGCTGAAAGAAGTATAACACCTTGACCACTCTCACTAAGGGTATGACGTTTGATGTGAAATTCATATGATATATATATATATATATTATATATATATATATATATATATATATATACATATATATATATATATATATATATATATATATATATGTGTGTGTGTGTGTGTGTGTGTGTGTGTGTAAATATCATCCACGAACGGCATTTAATACCGAATTCTATCAAGGGAATATATATCCACTTGGAATTCATTTTATGGTAACAGCTTCTATCCGGGTGGAGATTCGAACCCCCACCTGTGGGCCGGAAACCATGCCAGCAACGGAAAATGAATTCCAAGTGGATATATATTCCCAAGATAGAATTCGGTATTAAATGCCGTTCGTGGGTGATATTTACATTGATTAAAATCACGTGTACTTGTGATATATGTTCATATATATATATATATATATATATATATATATATATATATATATATATATATAAATATATATATAGTATATATATATATATATAAAGTATATATATCAATAATAATGTATATATATGATCTATAAGTCCATGTATATCAATACTTATATATACACACACATATATGTTTATGGTCTTTCTATGCCAGTCATCACCCGCAAACTTTCTTAGTTCGGCAATCCTTCGTCATCTTTATATATATATATATATATATATATATATATATATATATATATATATACATATATATATATATATATATATATATAGTATATATATATGTATATATATGCGTGTGTATGTATACGTGTGTGTATATGCACGTGTGTCTATTTAAGGCTGCTATATTCTCTAGCAAGTGCAAGCTTAAATAAAAAGAATGAGTAAATATTTGAATCTTATGGAATTTCGTAAATAGAGCAAAGACTGGAACGAATTGTCCCGGTGAAGTTATGAGCATTAGTTAAGGTCCTTAATTATGGCAATTAATTAAAGTCACTCTTCCGTTCAAGACAGCAATTAACTCATTCTAAGAAGATGAGGAGGATCGGCCCTTTGTCCTTCACCTGATAAGGAGATAATTAGGAAATAGGTTTCACTGCGGGAAAACCTATTAATAAATAAACGGAAATTTTACGTAAGAATCTATAATTTCGAATTAACTCTTCTTTAAGAATTTCCAACTTTTTTTTCATTATCGGTGATTATCTTAAGATTTAAATTATTTTGTGT
>NC_090754.1:35122002-35138458 GCF_036898095.1 Palaemon carinicauda | reverse complement strand
TACCACAACAACTATACTATGCAATAAAAAGTATGAATGAAAAGTACACAAACATTTCCAGGTCACCATGTTTTTCTTTTCATAATTAGACTTTGCATATCATCAATATAAGCTCATTATCAATCAAGTCATATAAACCATAACATATTTGTCGCTTTCACATTGATTATTCAGTTTCGTATTTTGTATCAACGCTATCACCAGTTTAAAGGTCTAAAGGCCACTCATGAATGGCAGGGGCACGGGACAGTGACATTTCCCTATCAAGCAGGACAATGCCCTAGGCACTGACCATATATACATATGATCAGCGCCCAAGCCTCCTCTCCACATAAGCTAGGATTGCTGCTGATGACTCAGCAGATAAGCTCATAAGCTCCCCAAAACCCCCATCCTTAGCTCACAAGGATTTTGAGTTTGAGCTGTTCTCGAACCCCATTCTGGCGTTCACCAGTCAGGGACGTTACCACATCGGCCACCACAACCAGTATTTGCAAATAAAACCAGTTGAATAACTATACTGGTATGGCGTCTCAGTTCTATTTGGTACGGCAGGGTGATACGAATAAACTTGTGTGGTGGTACGAAACGAATTGAGTACAAATCGCTTTGGTACGAAACAACTTAGGTCGAAACTTCCTTAGTATGAAACGACCTGATACCTTTGAAAAGATGACTGGCTTCATAGTAACATTAGGGGGTTGGTAAGCTGGGACTTTGCGTCGATGTCCCCGTTTTGAGATCAAATTCCAAAATGTGCTTAGGAGAAAACCTCTTAAACGCAATGATTATTTTTTCTAAAGTGATTGTGGTGACTGTTGCCCCATATGAGAGTGAAATGAAAAGGGCTCTTAATGATGGGATAATAAAGTAGCGACAATGAGATGCATATCACGCGTGACTTATGTACGTAAATGTGAATATATAAGGCAGATCGATGACTGCAATAATGAGAGAGAGAGAGAGAGAGAGAGAGAGAGAGAGAGAGAGAGAGAGAGAGAGCTTTGCTGAAAAGGTTAAGACTTACTGAATTTAACAAGATTCCTTGTGTAATATATGATTACTAATTCGCCAAGTATCATACATTGAATAAAATTTTAGTATATTGTTCCATTAATTATACATATTCTTCTTGACAAATTTGAATGCAGAAGTATTTTTATGACGTAACATTAAATAAACTACGACAAAAAACTCAAAATATATAGTAATATCACTTACATTAAACGAGAAAAGGTTTTAATCTCTGAGTGGATTATAGAATTGATACAAAGTAACAGAAATAGAAATTTCTTTCTTTTTGATTCCTAATGGTTTGGATAACGAGATGCTCGATGTCTATCTATCATAGATTAAGATAATTTTTATTCTCTTCTTTTCTTTTATCACAGCCATCCCTTACCCTCGTTTTCAGTCTGTTGGGTATAAAGCTCTAGTATTAATTAAAAAAAACCCTCATTATCTTAAGTTCAAAGGTCCTTTTTCGATCATAGAAAAAACTGAAATTTGAATAACTGGATTGATATGGGTAGGTGTAGAGCTAAGTGGTTGCTCATAAACTTGCTAAAGAAATATAACAAACTCCCATTGCCTGTAATAACTGTTTCGCAGCGAGAAATTAGTTTTGAGAAAAACTTTTGTATACTTTAGAATTTCAAGTATTTAACTGCAGCTTAGAAAAAGCAAAAGAAAATTCGAAGGAAACATATGATAATGTTTTCGAATCATCCGGATACTATTAGCAATAGATTATTTATAACTAATCTTTTAGATCTTGATATTGATTTACATAACATAAATCCATTAAACAAAGTCCATGTCGTTTGATCCCAGGGAATGCAAATTCAGTACAAATGAAAATTAAGTATATGCCAGATAATAAAATAGTTCATAGCGAGAGTGAATATTGTTCTCTGGTAGTTCCGGTGAAAAAGGAAAACTTCAGAGAAGTAAAGTTGATAAGGTAATTTTGCACTTCCCAGGACCGTTGATTGTTTAGTCTTGGGTAGTGTCATAGCCTCTGTACCATGGTCTTCTAATGTCTTGGGTTAGAGTTCTCTTGCTTGAGGGTACACTTGGGTACGCTATTCTATCTAATTTCTCTTCCTCTTGTTTTGTTAAAGATTTTATAGTTTATAAAGGAAATGTATACTTTAATGTTGTTACTGTTCTTAAAATATATTTTTTATTGTTCCTTATTTCTTTTCCTCACTGGGCTATTTTCCCTGTTGGGGCCCCTGAATTTATAGCATCCTGCTTTTCCAGCTAGGGTTGTAGCTTAGCAAGTAAGGGTAATAATAATAATCAGAAACACCAAATTCATTTCCAAGCTTAATTTGGACAAAGTTTATTAGCAAGTACCTCTAAGTAAACGGGCTAAGAAAATACTGTCTTTTGTAACACCTTTCGGTAGTAAGGAACCTAGATTTATATCTTCTGGTTTAAAGAGCACAGCCAGTACTTTCCAAATATTAATAAGTTTTAAGTGATATTGATAACGGTGTTGTGTATTTAGATAATTTTGTGATATTCTTAAAAACTTGTGAAGAATATTTACGAATTTTAGTGAATTTGGGAAACCTCATCACTTATTTGAGTCATAAATGGTTCTTGGTAAGATCTATCTAAAAAAGGGAACAGAAAAGCTATCATCCATTTCCCAAATTATAGAAACTAAAAAGCAGTCCATGGGATTTCTCGGAATGGTTTCAGATTTCTGCAGATTTGTGCTCATTTTTTTTACGGAAATAAGTGATCCAATAACTAATTTTTTTTTTCTTTTAGGAAGGGCCGAAGTTTCGTATTTGGTGACGAATATTTAGAAACTTTTAATAAATTAAAGGCCGTAATGATCTACGAGGCCGTACTAACCCTACTTGATTTTAGCAAGGTATTTAATTTATCTATCATTAACAGTGACATATTCATAGGAGGAATCTTTTTACAAAAATGAAAGGATGAAGCATCTACTGTGTATTTCAGGGACCATGACACCCTCTTTTTTTAATATAACTAATGAACTAGGCTTCTGATTAATGTGAAACTGAAACCACCAGAGTTTGAGACACCGACCTAATTAAGAAAAATGGATTCAAGCATCTACTCCGCAGTAGTGTCTTACTTTATATAGAGAAAATGTCATCTAAATTCTGTGGTTATGGCGAGAACGGAAATTAAGACCTGGCAACTAGGCGTAGAATGACGTATGTCAACCATGACGTGAGCCCCTGACGTTTACACCTGCCACGCCCCCCTTTCTGTATGGTTATTAAAAGATATATAAGATGTAGTGAATTATACTGCTCTTTGATGGAATCTAAAGATACTGATTAGTTATTATATTTAAATAAACTAATTTTTAGACTCACTTGTGTTTATTATTTAATTAATAGTTAATTTTACGAAAAAAAGACAAAAAAATTAAAATCTCGGAAGGCAGTCAGAGAGGTGATCGCGCTAGGGAAGGTACACGCCTGTTACATACGGTCATTGACAAGGCTCCTTACCACAGTCGCCTTACAGAGGAGAGCCACTGTCCAAATACTGGCACCAAAAAAGACGATCTAATAAAATGGTTGCAGCAGCGCAATATCACATACCCACCATACGCTTTGCGACCTGAACTACTCAAAATATGCAAGGAAAATCGACCACCCCCCAGATTCACAGTGGACAATACCATTCGCCTGTGGGGTCATGAAATAGTGCAGCTACCACCAGCACACCCGGAGCTAAATGCTATTGAGCAAGTATGGGGTGTCATGAAGAAGTACGTTCGATCATCCCTTCACCATTTTACACGAACGGACCTCAATGCAAGATTGAATGAAGCAAAGTTGTGTGTGACAGAGGACGTGTGGGCAAATGCTGTTCGGCGCTCTGAATACTTTGAGAGAGAGTACTGGTCATTTGATAATATCCATGACAGTGTGGATCCCATCATCATAAGTCTCGCCAGTGACGACGAAGAGGAAGACTTTATTTCAGACAGTTTTGATGGGTAATAAAAAGTGAATGTGAATAATATATATATATATATATATATATATATTAATTATAAATATATATATATATATATTTATATATATATTTACTTTAAATATATATATATATATATATATATATATATATTCTATTTCAGTCTTGTAACTTTATTCATTATAATGTTAGCTGTTATATTACTAATTATGTACAATACATTTATTGTTAATAAAGTATTACTATTCTTCCACCTCCATCCAATCCTCAGCCATATTAAATATTTATAATGACCATGTTATGTGCGCATCCTCAACAATCATTCCATAACTTCAACACAATAATGACTGCATTCCTGTATTGAAAAATAAAAACACCTTATCTCTATCAAAGGTATAATTATATATAATTTCTTGTACTGATATGATGAGGGGGCGTGGCAGGTGTAAACGTCAGGGGCCTCACGTCATAGTTAACATACGTCATTCTGCTCCTAGTTGCCAGATCTTAATTTCCGTTCTCGCCATAACCACAGAATTTAGATGTCATTTCTCTATATAAAGTAAGACAATACTGAGGAGTAGATGCTTGAATCCATTTTTCTTAATTAGGTCGGTGTCTCAAACTCTGGTGGTTTCAGTTTCACATTAATCAGAAGTCTAGTTCATTAGTTATATTAAAAAAAGAGGGTGTCATGGTCCCTGAAATACACAGTAGTCGTGTATTATTCAAATAAACTGAATAAAGCTCAGAAAAATTATTCAATTATTGAGGAGGAATGGTTTAGTTTAGCTTCAGCCTTGCAACACTTTGAGATTTATGTATTTAGTAATCCTGTTTTGACTGTGCTTACTGATCATAATCCGCTTGTTTATTTAGAGATTTAAGAGCAAGAATAAACGTTTCAAGCGATGGAGTTGAGAATTACAAGATTTCAATCTGAAGATAGTTCTTATAAGGGGAAAGAATGATATAATGATTGATAGCCCCTCTAGCGATTTTTAAGAATGAGAAGCATTTGTTTTGCTTTCCACTCATTGTTAGGAACGAGTTGAGTAAGAGTTGTTGTTTTTTATATAGCACTTCTTCGTTGTGTAAATTGAGTGTGAAGTGAGAATATTTTGCTGATGCTGAGTTGCTGTGTAATGCAGAGTTGTTCCATGGTTCGGAGATAAATTTGATTTTTTTCTTCTTTCTAGCTTAGAACAAATAAAATCAGTTATTTTTTTCTGGGGTGTGGGGAGAACATATCATTGATAGATGCAACAATAGTAAAGGAATAAATATGAATACGAAAACCGCATCTCTTTTATTATTATTTTTATTATTTGCTAAGCTACAACTCTAGTTGGAAAGGCAGGATACTGTAAGCCCAGGGGCTCCAACAAGGAAAATTGCCCAGTGAGGAAAATAGACAAGGAAAAAATGAAATATTTAAGAACAGTAACAACATTGAAATAAATATTTCCTATATAAACTAAAAACCTTTAACAAAACAAGAGTCAAAGAAATCAGATATAATAGTGTGCCCGAGTATACCCTCAAACAAGAGAACTCTAACCCAAGACAGTGGAAGACCATAGTACAGAAATTATGGCACTACCCAAGACTAGAGAGCAATGCTTTGATTTCGGAGTGTCCTTCTCCTAGAAGAGCTGCTTACCAAAGCCAAAGAGTCTCTTCTACCCTTACCAAAAGGAAAGTGGCTACTGAACAATTACAGTACAGTAGTTAACCCCTTGAGAGAAGAAGAGAAGAAATTCAGCTAGAGCTTGGTCAAAGACTGCATCACCTCTGTCATTGCCAACAGTATTTCGGGAACAAACAGAGCTTCAATGGAAATCCTTTTCTTTCTGGAAGCGTCACCTTTCCCATGCCGTGCTCTTGCTATTTGACGCCACATCGGGTCCAGATTGTATCAGAAAACTTGCTCTAGAAGTTTTTTTTTTTTTTTTTTTTTTTATGGCGTGACTGAAGTAAGGGCTTGAAAGGAAACCAATCTAAATGCAGGATTTAGACCTCCTTATATGGTAATGTCGTAATTAGCTCCGCCCAATCCCGGGTATACTGTATAAGCAGAGAGGAATAACGAAGGAAGGAGACAGGAAAGAAAAAACTGAAAAAACATGAAGCCTGACAGCTAGTTTCCCCTTCAGACGATATTATTATTATTATTATTATTATTATTATTATTATTATTATTATTATTATTATTATTATTATTATTATTATTATTATAATTATTATAAAAAGCTACGGTACAACACTAGTTGGAAAAGCAAGATGCTTTAAGCCCAAGGGCTCCAACACGGAAAAATAGCCCAGTTAGGAAATGAAATAAGGAAACAAATTAACTGCAAGAAAAGTAATGAACAATCAAAATAAAATATTCTATGAACAGTAACAATATTAAAATAGATCTTTCATATATAAACTATTAAAACTTGAACAAAAAACACGAGGAAGAGAAATACGAAAGAATAGTGTGCCCAAGTGTGCCCTCAAGCAAGAGAACTCTACCCCAAGACAGTGACAGACTATGGTACAGAGACATGGTTACTACCCAAGACTAGAGAATAATGGTTTGATTTTGGAGTGTCCTTCCCCTAGAAGAGCTGCTTACCATAGATGAAGAGTCTCTGCTACCCTTACCAAGAGGAAAGTAGCCACTGAACAATTACATTGCAGTAGTTAACCCCTTGACCGAAGAAGAACTGTTTGGTAATCTCAGTGTTGTCAGATGTATGAGGTCAGAGGAGAATGTGTAAAGAATATGCCAGGCTATTCGATATTTGTCTAGTTGAAGGAAAAAGGAGCCGTAACCAAAGAGAGGGATCCAATGTAGTGCTGCCTGGCCAGTTAAAGAACCCAAAAATCTCTAGCAGTAGTATCTCATCGGCCAGCTTGTGCCCTGACCAACCTACTACCTAAACATCTATATGCAAAATTCTGTAATTTCAATGAGGAAAAAATAAACCAGCTAGCCCTTCTGAGACGTCCTCAATCCTAAAGTCTCTATATCGGCAACATTTCGGCAACTGAAGATAAATCGCCAACCCCCCATTTAAGCCTTTTATTGCTCTACTTCCTAGAATGTTTCCCTTATTTTCAATATATTGAATTGATCTAAGCGATTGTAATTAATGGAACAGCAACATTGATTTTTTTAAGAAATAAGTTTGTGAATAAAGATGTATTTATTTTTATATTTGTTTCCCATATTTCAAATGCTGTTGTCGAATCTTTTTTGTTTTGAGATTAAAAGAATCTGTAACGATTCTGAGATTATAACAATTGGTTCCACCTGTGTATATATTAACAGGACACGACGCTATCTAACATGGCTGTAAGAGAGAAGAACACTACAAAAACATCCACCTTCTAATTAGAGATTAAAAGATCAATAGAAGCTATAACGATTCTAATTTTGTAACAATGGTTTTCACCTGTGTATATATTAACAGGGCTCAACGTTATTTAACTTGGCTGCAAGAAAGAAGAACGCTTCAAAAAAGATTCACCTTCTAATCACACAAGCGCTATATCCAAGGGCATGAGGGTAGCAACTTCATCTCAAATTTAATGTTGATAAACCTTCATCTGTCATAATTTCACTTTGATTGATTATAGGTCAACCTGAGCCTAAGCAAACCAACCAATCTAAAGTCGAACATCTCGGCTCGATTTTGAAGCAATTGCTTAACCATATATTTCAAACAAAACATTATTACATCCGACATTAAAAAAAAAAAAAAAAAAAAAAAAACATTTCAATGTTCTCATATGCACTAAAGATGTCCTAGCAGAAGAATCCCTAGTGAAAATCTATTTGCTGACACTCTTTAAGGTATTTTATAATGCGTCCCCTCAATGGTAGCAGAGTTTTCCTTTCATTTACAAAAATGTTCTGCAAACATTTACGAATGAAAGCCTATATTTTCTCAAAGAAAGTATACGTTAGTTCAGATATTGTTTGAAAAATTAAATCACTATTATTGTCTTAGCTGCTCTCTCTCTCTCTCTCTCTCTCTCTCTCTCTCTCTCTCTCTCTCTTTTCTGGATGTCATATCTTATGAATAGTCCATAAAAGCCACTGCATATTTTCTCCTTCGTCCTTGTCCTCCAGCTCTCGCCTGTCATTTAGCGAGTAATAAGTTCATTGATTTTTTAAGAGCTTAAAGATTTTAGGGCAAACGCCATTAGACTCTTGGGGAAACTTTTCTGCTTATCCATAAATTTCGAGAAGTTCACTTTTCTCACGTTTATCTGGAGCCCTTTTTTTTATTTATTTCTTTCGTATTTCATCTGTTAATCTTTTTGTTAAATTGGTTTTCGTTTTATAAAGAAAAATTCTAACAAAAGAAAAGCTAGCTTTACTATAATTGTACACTGTTAAAAATTTGCCTTAAAAACACGGTAAAAATGTTGCCAGGCATTTACCGTTTTAGAAACTGATATATTGACGTAAAGGAGTGATATAATGGTCACCAATCCGTGACAAATAATAAAAAGGTAGGGTAAAATTACGGTCGCCGGTATTTCACTGAAATACGGCTGAGAACAGTATATTTTACGGAGAATTTCCGATTTAAATTAAGGTTTTTTAGCAGTGTAGGACATTAAAACATTAATCTTGTGGCTCCTTTTTTTATTATTTGGTTTTTCAATATTTTTTTCCCCAAGAACTGTACTGTATAGTTGGCGGTTTCTGATTGACGAATAGCCGTTTGAGAATTCAATTGTCACAAGATAACAAATATGATAGAAACTGTCACTCGAGATGTTAATTCTCATTGCAATTATATTAAAGGAATCGGAGTAATACATAAGCTTTAGTTCCAGCGCACATAGATGCAAACAAGCACAGAAATACAAAGATAGATAGACACTTATATTGTAGGAGAGAGAGAGAGAGAGAGAGAGAGAGAGAGAGAGAGAGATGTGGGTATTATTTAGTAATTCGCTGTAAGAGAAAGAGAACAAATTTCCCATCTCTGAGAGTCCCTTTAGTGGCGAAGTCAAACGTATAATTTCCGGTTCATGTAACAGAAAAGTGCAGACACTGCCGAGGACGTATTTTAGATCCCTCTTAATAGGCAACAGCCTCTATTTCACGCTTTAATTTCCGAGTCAGAGAAGAAAGCAAAATTCCTTTCATCTACTGCAGCCACAAATTCCCCCCCCCCCCCCTTTCCCCCCTCCCCCCCTCCCCCAGAGTCACACGGTTAAAAAATCCCGGATGAGAAATCACGTTCTTCCAGTATTTTGAGTCTTTACTCGTATTACTTTTTTGTTTTGTATAGAGCATAGAGTTTGTGTCTCGATACAGAGGCCAGAAACTTATAAATTTTTCTTATTGTTTTTCCTTAGTTATTTTTTTTTTTGTTCTTTTTTAAATAGATTTTATTTTTTTTCAGTTTATTTATCATTAAAATTCTATTTTTGTTTCCCTTTTTCCTTATAATACTTGCTTCGCTTTTAGTTCGTTTACTATTACAAATACACATATTCTTTATCTTATTTCTTGGTTAGTCGCAAATCACTGAGGATTTTCTAATCCTGAGAGCCCTTTCCGTCTTTTTCTTTCTCGAATATTTGATTTATCACTTCATTTGATATCGTTGAATTGAAACATAGTGCTAACGCAGTTTTCTAGGATCAATCTGAACCAGACCTGCTGCTCATAGTGCTTTCATTCATTAAAATTTGAATTCCATATCACAAAACCTCCATTGGAAGTGTTTTTAAATTGTTATGGAAGTCAAGACTTTTTAAAGTAGCACTATTAAAGTTTTACACTTCAAGTTATGATAATTATAAACACATATCATTTTGAAAGGATCAAATTGAAAAAAGTAGTATGCACTTATGAAAAATTAAGAAAATGTCAAATAAGTACTTTGCAAAAGCAAACAGAGACAAAAATAGTATAATTTGGGTAATGTATCAGATACGATTATCTAATTTAATTATCTGTAATATTACATCAGTATAAATAAAAATTGGCGATGCGTCAGAAAGAATATCTCCTAAATGAAGTAACCATTTCCTATTCACTTTCTTGTAAGATATTATTGGATATGAACTCTGACCCTGTTATCTGGTTTTGTTTCCTAATTGAAAATTGTGTTCCAATCCATAACATGCTTTCTCTAACAAGGTCCATAAGGGGCAAGTTGTAAATGAAATATTGTATCTTATCAATATGTATATTTTTTTAATTGAACAGACTACTGATCACTTATGCTAACTAGAAAAGCGCACTGAGAGTACAGACCTCCGCCACGGTAGGCTATGTCTCGAAACTAGCTTGCCTTTCCCATAATCAATTTACACTGTAGTCGGTTTTTTCGGTAGACCCTTTTTCCGAACTTGACCTTGACCTTTGATCTAGGACTTACAAAATTGAATCACTTCCACGTCTCAACCTAACAATTAATCCCTGAAAGTTTCACTACTCTCTGAGTGAAATTGTTCACAAACAAATGGACAAACTGACAAATAGGGGTGAAAACATAACCTCCTCCCAACTTCGTTGGCGGAGGTAATTACATATATCTTCTTGAATTACAATAATAAACTGTTAACGTCACGATGGCCTAAATGTTTTTGTATAAGCTCATTACTATAAAGCCCCATCCAAGTTGTGAAGGTCTCACCCGGGACAGGATTCAATCCAACGCACCTAAGATTACCCGGTAAATTAGTATGATTAAAATCAGGTCAAAGGAATCTAAATACATTGTGTACTTAAAGATAGATCATTAGTACTCTACCGGTTTATCTTTCATTCATAGAAACAAAATAAACAGGTTGAGAAAGGGGGAAAAGAAAAAATGCCTTTTGTTTATTTTGGCGGAAAGAAAATGAGTTTCAAGTCGTAAGGTTACGATTATGGAAAGGCATTGACAAATAAAAGACAAGAATCTTAGAGAGAGAGAGAGAGAGAGAGAGAGAGAGAGAGAGAGAGAGAAAGTCGATATAAATTTTTGACCGTTATAGAGGTGGACGTAAAGGATGATACTGCAGAAAGCTATGTGCAAACAGAAGACCAAGTCGTTAAGATGGAAAAAACCTGTTTGCTCGGCATTGTGAATAGGAGCATGAAGGATTCAATTGTGGAGAGAGAGAGAGAGAGAGAGAGAGAGAGAGAGAGAGAGAGACTGCCTCGCCGAATGAATCCCCACCAATACAATGCAGTCATGAAATTTAGAGTTGCAGATCTTCTCTCTCTCTCTCTCTCTCTCTCTCTCTCTCTCTCTAGAGAGAGAGAGAGAGAGAGAGAGAGAGAAACTGCCTCGCCGAATGAATCCCCACCAATACAATGCAAACATGAAATTTAGAGTTGCAGATCTTCTCTCTCTCTCTCTCTCTCTCTCTCTCTCTCTCTCTCTCTCTTGAGGTTTTGTTATATAATGGAAAAGAGAAAACTTTAACTTTGAAAACAGTAGCATCATCCTATTATTTAGGAAGCAACTTAAGCTTTCAGTTTCAATGTTAAGCGTTACGTGTTTTTCCATTTATGCGCAAAATTTGTATTCCCGTTTATACTTAACACTTGTCTAATATTACATTATTCAGTGAACCCTCGCTACTTCGCGGTTCGACAATCGCGGATTCACCACTTCGCGGGTTTTCCCATAACCCATATATATATACATATCGCGGATTTTCCGGAAAATTCGAAAATACCGCGAAATCTGAAGATAACCAAATACGATATTTTGTTACCTGTAATTCCATTAATACTGTAATTAGTAATATCTGCTCTTACTGATTGTTCATTGCATTACATATGATATATAATTCAGCACAGAAAGAAATAAAACACGAAAAGAGAATGTGATCATACGATAATTCAGTACGTAGTAAAATTAAATCGAACATGAAACGCAAATCAGATGCAGTCATACCATATTAGAATGGTGTGTACTGTAATGGATGTGCTTCTTTTCCATGAATCTTTTGCATGTATACGTACGTAGTACAGTACTGCATCCAATAATATTCTTTGTTGCAAAAATCACATTTCGAATACTGTAAGCGTACGAGAGAGAGAGAGAGAGAGAGAGAGAGAGAGAGAGAGAGAGGCGTAAAATAGCGTACGTAAATTTTTATTATTATTGTTATTATTATTATTATTGTTGTTGTTGTTAATAAAATTATTATTGTTATTATTATTAATCATTATTATTATTATTATTACTGTACAGTATTATTATCATTATTTATTATTATTACGGTACTGTATTGTACTTAATCTACGTACGTTCAGTATGCGCGGGGGCATCTTCTATGAGTAACCAACGCGCCATAGTACTAAGACGGGTTGTGATTGGTTCAAGCGCTGATAGATGACGAATCAAAACTCAAGTTTTGTTATCTAGCCTGTGATTGGTGTTTTGCCCGCATCTTCTACCCGCAGCATCAAAGTTCTCGCGGGCTGCATCGTTCACTTTCTCTTTCCGCGTATTGCTGAGTAGACGTTCTTAAGTTTGTGAAGTTTAATCTGTGCTGTGTGCGACTGTTTTAAGTTGAACTTTTTGTTGAACTTTCTGTTACAATGCCTCCCAAGCGTTCTGCTTCTAGTAAGGCTGGTAGTGAGCCTAAACGCCACCGAAGAATGATGACGATAGCTGAGAAGGTTACGCTTCTCGACATGTTAAAAGATGGTAGAAGTTACGCGGCTGCCGGCCGCCATTTTGGCATCAACGAATCCACCGTTCGCTACATCAAGAAGGACGAGGCGAACATTAGAAAGACTGCTGCAATCACCATTAGCAGATCAGCGAAGCGAGTCGTTACAACGCGTAATAAAACGATCGTACGCATGGAAGGTGCTTTAGCTGTGTGGATTGCCGACTGCCGGAAGAAGAACATAGCGTTGGATACGAACACCATCCAAACAAAGGCTTTGAGCTTATATGAGAATTTTGCTGCAAAGGAACCTAAAGAGGACGACGGCAACCATGCTGAAGATGATGATGATGCAGATGATCCTCAACCAGGGACATCCACTGATTCCCAGCCTCAGAAACGTTTTTCCGCAAGCAAAGGATGGTTCGCGAAGTTTCAGAAACGCTTCGCCCTGAAAAGCGTTCCCTGCATGGGGAGTCTGCTTCCGCTGACACTGCCGCTGCTGAAACTTACGTGAACCAGACTTTCAAGAACATTATCGCTGAAGGTGGATACAAGCCGGAACAAGTCTTTAATATGGATGAAACCGGCTTGTTTTGGAAGAGAATGCCGTCGCGAACTTTCCTGTTCAAAGAGGAAGCCAAAGCCTCTGGCTTTAAGGCATTCAAGGATCGCGTTACCCTCGTGATGTGTGGCAATGCTGCTGGATTTTTGTTAAAGCCGGGGCTTATTTATAAGTCGAAAAATCCTCGCGCTTTGAAAAATAAGAATAAAAATCTCCTTCCCGTGTACTGGATGCATAATCAAAAAGCATGGATTACGAAGATGCTGACCTCCAACTGGTTCCACCAGTGTTTCATCCCGCAAGTCCATGAATATCTCTTAGAGAAGGGCTTGCCATTCAAGATCCTTCTCCTTATGGATAACGCTGGTGGACACGCAACTGACCTGTCGCGTGAGGGCGTTCAGGTTGAGTTCCTGCCACCCAACACCACGTCATTAATTCAACCAATGGACCAGGGGGTTATCAGGGCGTTCAAGGCCCTCTACACGAAGAATACCTTGGCGGACCTCGTTGCGTGTGTGGATGCTGCCCAAGATGACGAGGATGAAGACTTCAACTTGAAGGCGTACTGGCGGCAGTACACCATAGCCACGTGCCTGCAGAATATTCAAAAGGCACTTCAAGAGATGAAACCTGCAACCGTAAATGCAAGCTGGAAGAAGCTGTGGCCCGATATTGTTTACGACGACAAGGGATTTACTCCGTCGGAAATCCAACACTCTGCAATACGGAAATCTGTGCAGTTGGCTGCCATAATTGGGGGTGACGGGTTTGGCGACATGACGACTGAAGACGTCGACGAGTTGTTGGACTGCCATTCCCAGCCCCTAACTGACGCAGACCTCGAAGACCTGACAAAATCGGCAAGTGAGGAAGAGAGTGAGGGAACCCAGGAAGAGACCCAAGAAAATGTCGAAGAAACGGGCTTAACATTAGAACGGCTTGCCAAGTTCTGCAACCATATGAAGGAGGCGAAAGAAATGTTGCAAGAGTGGGACGAGGATATGGTTCGCTCGATGCAATTCTGCAACAAGGTTGATGACATCACGACTCCCCTACAGGATGCTCTTGGATCGAAAAAAGAAGCAGCGGCAACAACTTCCGATCACAATGTTTTTTCAGCCTCGCAAAAAAGAGCCAGTTCCTCCTGCTAGTACGCCTTCGGAAGAAATTGAAGAAGTTGAAGAGGTGTCCCAGGAAAAGACACCTCCGTCTGAAGAGACGTAAAATACTATCATTGACTGCACAGTAGAACACATCATCAGCTTCATCATCATCATTTCTACTGTGCAGCAAATTCATCGCCGTCGTCATTCAAGTTTTTCTTGAACTTCTTTCGTGGTGAGTACAGTAACAATCTTTATTTTTTACTTTAACCTGTTTTATAGTTTAGTAATGTACGTACTGTATGCATTAAGTTAAAGGGAAGGTTTTAAAAGTCTACATGTTGTAACCTATCATATTTTTTTTGTTTAAAATTTACATTTACGTACGTAAAACAATCTCTCTCTCTCTCTCTCTCTCTCTCTCTCTCTGTCTCTCTCTCTCTCTCTCTCTCTCTCTCTCTCTCTCAAATTGTTTTCCTGCTTTGCTACGTACAAGTACTGTATAATTTATATTTGTAAGGTAACATATTTTGTAAATGCTTTTACTGTAAATACTGTATGTACTGTATCATTATTTATCACTATCATCATGCGCGTTAAATGCCTTGTTTGTTCTGAGCGTGGTTGTTTACTGAGCGTACACGCCGTCGTTTCAGGCGGCGTCATAAAGAAAAAGATTTCATTTGGAAGTCCTAAGAAAAATACGTAAACTAAAACATTGGTAATAAAAAAATCAACATACAGTACTGTATAATCAATATAATCGATGCAAAAACTAACCTATACGTACATATATGTGTACACTAAATGAGTTTGTTTCTTCATTATGATCAGAGATGAACGTAAACAAAACATTGGTTGCCATTTTTTATCGTGCTTTTTAGGTGTTTAGGAAACACATGATATAAAATCGCCTTTAATATTTGTGCCTGTTTAATTTAGGGTGCTGTAGTACATGCATTAAGTGTTCTGTACATTAAAGGGTGGTTTGTTAACAGTACTACGTACAAGGGAAGGTTTTAAAAGTCCGAATATACATGTTAAATAAATAGGTAAATATGCTGTCACTACTTCGCGGATTTTCACCTATCGCGCCCGCGTCTGGAACCTATCTACCGCGATAAACGAGGGTTCACTGTATTTCCATATACTGTTTCACGATGATGAAAATAAGATTACAGCAATGATGTTTCTAAAAATATTTAAATATTTGGTTTTGTCTTTTCCCGAGGATATATTTCATGATCCAATTCGACGCAAAACCTCGAAAACCGATGCAAAAATTATTAAAGATCATTGCAGGTAGATTAGCAGATTCCAAGGATGTAGGTTAACTGTCTTTTAAAATATATAGAATCAACTGTTCAAGGATACAGAGTTTCCAGGAAATTAGAATCTTTGTTTGGAAATTTCTCGTTGCAAGATTTACTTCTAAATCTTATAGGTAACATCATCGTGATATGGGAAAGGATTTTACAATATTTTGCATTTAGAAAAGCATATGTGCAAATCATGGTCCTGGTAATTTTTCTGTATATCAAACTAATTAAAGAAGATGTTTGATCATTTTGATAACTATCATCATTTCATCGATTACAACTTAATACTTTTAACCATAAGAAAGTGACTTACGACCATGATCCTAAGACTACCAGACGATTCAAATGAAGAGATTTCAATTAGTTTCTTAATGTCATGATCACCACCTGCTATTCTCATCGGCTGAGTTGGCAGAAGAGAAAGATTAGTTTTGGCTACCGTACTTACCATCTACCTTTTGTTGGGTATTCGGGACTCGTAGTACACCATGTCCATTAGTTTCAATATTGGCCAAGGAAAAATCCAATAGAAATTATCCATTAATGTACAGTTAGACACATGAATTCCTGGCACATCTCTCTCTCTGAAGAATTTCACCCTGTCACACCCTTACTGCACAGCGAGTTCTTTTTAACATCCCTGCCCACCAACTCCAGAATCTCTCCCTAAAACAGCTGTTTGGTTATTCACCGTGTCCAACTGTACTTGTAAACTAGGTAATACCTAATTTCGCTAATTTGTAGGCAACAGTATAGCATTTCTTGGTCCCTGTTTCAATATAGACATACAATTGAATAATGTAAATTAAGTTCGATTATAGATAGTGAAGAGAACGTTTGTTCAAAGTTGC
>NC_090754.1:35109502-35112002 GCF_036898095.1 Palaemon carinicauda | reverse complement strand
GGATAAAAAATAGAACCGACCATGGAGTCTAGCCCATTGGTTAAGTGTGGTCTGATAAATATTCAATCGGTGGGGAATAAAACCATAAAGATTAGAAATCTTATTAACGAAATAGAATTAGATTTATGCATATTAACGGAAACTTGGTTGCAGGGAAATATTAGTGATAACTCAAAGATTCAGGAGATGACGCCGTGTACTCATGATTTCTACCACATACCAAGAAAGGACAAAACTGGAGGAGGAGTGGGTGTCTTTGTGTCGAAAACTTTCTCTAGGGTTTCTATCATGAATGAAATAGTATTTGAAACGTTTGAATATATCTGTTTAAAACTGACAAGAAACAATAAGGTATTGAATATAATATCACTATATAGACCACCAGCGAGTAATATGACTAAATTCATTGAAGAATTTAGTATTCTTGTGGGTGTGGTGGACGATATTAAAAATACATTAATTGGTGGAGACTTCAACTGTTGGGTAGATGATGAAAATGATAATAAGGCTAAAGAACTCAAGGAAGTATTTGAGATGTTTAATTTAATAAACAGTGTTTTGGTATCAACGTCAGTAGGTGGTCATACACTCGACTTGGTCATATGTGGAAAGGACTCAGACCTAATAAAAAACCTTGAAGTGGAACCAGACTTTGAGATCTCAAAAACACATTAACCCATCACCTTTAATGTTAATATAAATTGCACCAGAGTATTGAAAAAAATGGATCACATATAGGGAACGGGAAAATTTTGATGCTGAGAATTTTATTGAAGCTAGTGTAGCGCAAATGTCTTGTGTGAACACACAATGTGAACATATGGTAGACATAGAATGTGTTGGGTGCTATACCAAGAAATACAACGACAATTTTGGAAAAATGTACGATACCATGTGTCCCATAAAGAACAAACAAATAGTGGTACGCGAAAATGTTAGATGGTATAATAGTGAGCCATTAAAGGCAAAAAGACACAGACGTAAGATGGAAGGTAGATGGAAACCGATCCAATGAGAGAATTCTTATGAAGGGTGTACCACAGGGTAGTGTCCTGGGCCCTATCTTGTTTAACATATATACTATCGAGCTATCACACATCTTGAAAAAACAAAAAGTGGGTTTTAAACTATATGCAGATGATACTCAGTTTTACCTCTCAATTTCAACAACACAAGATACAGGGAAGAAAATTGATGAGATAATGACTGAAATAAAAACATGGATGCAGAGGAAAAAGCTCAAATTAAATGATGATAAAACAGAATGTATGTTCTTTGGTACAAGGGTGGCTCTGAAGAATTACCAGTTAATTCAAAGTATAAAAATTGGTGATGCTGATGTTGGGATTGTGCCTGTTGTGAAAAATTTGGGTGTACTGATAGACTGTAATTTGTCAATGAAGGACCAAATTGTGAACACAGTGAAAGTGTGTAACTATCACCTGAGAAACATAGCATTTATTAGGAAATATTTAACAGAGGGCAGTACGAAAATTTTTAGTGATGAGTCATGTAATATCAAGGCTTGATTATTGCAATTCTCTGTACTACAAATTGCCCAATACACTACTAAGGAAGCTTCAAAATGTGCAAAACCGGGCGGCTAGACTGATAAAAGGCATTAATTTTCGGGAGAGAATAACTCCTGCACTGATCGATCTACATTGGTTACCTGTTAAGGCTAGAATTGAATTTAAAATTTGCTTGTTGACTCACAAAGCACTTACAAGCGATAAGCCTAAATATCTTCGTGATTGCTTGGTCCCCTACCCTGAAGCTACCAGCGCCGCTGTAAGAGTTAGACATGCAGATGACCCACATAGACTATTCGAAATTAGCGTGAACCATGCAATAGGAGGAAGAACGTTCATTTATGCTGCACCGAGACTCTTTAACGACCTTCCACTCGATGTCAAGAATAGCACAAATGTGGCAGCCTTCAAGAAAAACCTGAAGACTTATCTTTTTAGAAAGTGTTATAATAGTGACCTGAAAACTATTAAGCCTGAATACAAATGCTAGCGAAATAACTGATAACGATACAGAGCAAAATATTAACTGGAAAGGAATTATTTTTTCACACACCAAGGCCCGCCTGAACAGACCTTTAGTGTTTGATGGAGGGCGAGAAATAAACCTCTAAAAGAAAGAAGGAAAGAAGGCAAGAAGGAAGGGGGGGGGGGAGTACTAGGATAGCCATATGTGTAAACACCAAAGGAGGGTTGGGGGAACCTCTGCGTACCAGTTACGTGATTAAGTAACACTTCTTCGAAACGCTCTGAAGGAAGGGAAGAAGTTCCTCTTTTTTCTAAGAGTAAACGGGTTAATTAAGCACATCTGTCAATTCATTGTACCACCAAAAATTAGGCCAATGTTTGAAACATTCATTGCTGTAGTTTCATGGAAATTCATAAGCCGGTTTGTTAGATATTTGGGAAAAAACACTATTACACGGCCTCTGAAAACGATAGTAGTGCAAAAGATATGATTATTAGAAAAC
>NC_090754.1:35077721-35109002 GCF_036898095.1 Palaemon carinicauda | reverse complement strand
GAAAATAAAGGGAAAAATAATTTTGTTGGACAATTAATTACTATTGTCCTGACCTCTTGAAGATCTCCATGAAATCAAAGAAAGTAAAAGGAAAAATAATTTATTTTGAAAATTCAGTTTATTATTGTCTTGACATTTATAGAAATCAAAGAAAGTAAAGAGAAAAATACTTTAAGTTTGACAATTCATTATTATTTTCTTGCATTTATAGAAACCAAAGAAAGTAAAGCTTCCCTTAACAAAAGGGGAAGGAATACTATCAATTCAATCTCCTGCTCGACCGACCAGAATCTTCCCAATCAACTCTAATTTCACACACTCGGGGAATCAAGCAAACCGGAAAGCGTGATCTTGCGGATTCACGGTCAAAATAGTTTCCCATTCCGGAAAATCCGGATTACGTAGCTTTCTATTCATTAATTCTTATGATTCTTTCAGTTTGTTGAAACTTTAATTAATTATAACAATTAATTGCATTGTAAAAATCCCCCCCCCCCCCTTTTTTTTTTTACTTGTTTTGGATTCGTGGTCAAAATAGTTTCCCATTCCCGAAAATCCGGATTAGTTAGATTGCTCTTCAATAATTCTTAGGATTCTTTCAGTTTGTTTAAAACTTCAATTAATATATAACAATTAATTGCATTATAAAATTCCAGATTTTTTTCTTATTTTGGATTCACGGTCGAAATAGTTTCCTATGCCGGAAAATCCAGATTACGTAGCTTACTATTCCGTAATTCTTAGTATTCTTTCAGTTTGTTGAAACTTCAATAATTTATAACAATTATTTGCATTTTAAAATTCCCGGTCTTTATATTCTTTCTTATGGGATTACTGAGGTGGATTTTTATGATTCTTAAAGATTTGAATAAAAGTCTACTCTTATCTTATTTCAGATTTTACGGTTCTTTCACTATATTCTGATATTTGAGATTAACAATTTATAATGGGTTTTCTGTATCTGATTTCATTATTTGTGCTGATGCTGCAGAATACTAGAATCTTTGTAAAATTTTATTTCGCAAAAAGATACTACTATTAAACATTTTTTTACCTTTAGTTTATTTTTCTATCTGAATTGCGGTCTATAGGATATATTCATCTAATGATATAAATTTGGTCTTATTTTACATTGGTAAGGTAAAACTTCAGTATATCTTGGAGTCGAAACACATTCTATAGCAGACGCCAAAATAGACCTAGTATGATTAAATATCATAGTTTAATGGTGTCTGATAAAAGGTGTAATCTACTTTCCTCAAATAGATATATGTATATGTATATGTGCGTACGTGTGCATGCATATATGTGTATATCCATCTGTGTGTTTACATATATAAGTACATCCAAGTGTATAATGAGTCTTGTTTACCTGTGTGAATTTCTATTTCCAACAACAAACTTTCATAGATTTGCATTGCTCTCATAAAGTGCATTCATTTCTAAAATTAACAATTATTTATTCATATCCATTAGAGACAAAATCTAATTCCGCTGCTTTTGAAAGTTTTGCTCTCCAAATATCGCAGAGATTCATTCGTTTCACTTTAAGTCAACATTATAACTTTCATGAAATCGGTAACTCGAAGAGAGATTGAAGATCTCTGAAAAGTTATCTATCTAATGGCAGATAAAAGACATGAAACTTTAACTTTCAATATTCAATTCGTCGTTTTCCTTTTAAGATTAGTGAAAATTTTAAACTAGGCATTGCATAGCAGATTGATATTTGAATTGATATGTTGTAGTTTTATTGTTTGATATATCGTAATAGAAATAAAATAAGTATTTTAAGATAATGAATTCACTAATGATAAATCACGAGGAAAAGGAAATAAGAACTGAAATAGACATTACTGGTTCTCTCCATTTTGGAAAATCATAACCTGATTTCCATTTGATGCATGACTGTTTTCGAAACTTTATTCTCTCAATCTTTCATATGAAACTAAGAAAACACATTTGCACTGTCATTTCCAATTTCTGTCCACTTATTCGAACGAGAAATAGTGGATATTTGGGACCTTTTTTTTATTTGAAATAAATGTGTAAAAGTAAATGCATTGCCAAGGCCTACAAGATTGAACACATAACTTCTAGTTATTTTTGTTAAAAAAAAATATGTGCAACAGTTAAAACTATAAGTTTATTTATTTCATAATAAATTTCAGGTTTCCAAAGTTTAATTTTTATTTATTTATTTATTTATATATTTTTCTTACTACCTCATTTGAGCACGAGGACACTGATTTCTTTCTTCAACGACGGAGATAAATAAAGATCACTATTTAACTAAAACAAAACCTCAATTTTAAGACCTGAATTAAAACTGTATTTCAACTATAATCTACGTTGTCGGTTCATCCATTCGTAGTGTAGAAATTAAATATATTGCAAGAAGGAATTTTCTTTCTTTTTTGGCCAGAGAAATTTTTTTCTAATTTGGCTTGTAGAAAGTTGGACCTCTGTCCTGCAGTGGTGTATACATATGTAATATACATAATATTATATATATATATATATATATATATATATATATATATACACATGATATATATGTGATATATGTGATATGTGATATATGATATATGATACATAAAACATAATACATAATATATATTATATTATATTATAATATATCATTATAATATATTATAATATATCATTATAATATATTATATTATATAATATTATATTATAATATATTATATGATAATATATCATATTATATCATATTATAATATATTATAATACATTATAATATATAATATATCATGATATATAATATATCATAATACATAATACATCTTAATATATAATACATCTTAATAAATAATACATCTTAATAAATAATACATCATAATATATAATATATTTTAATATACAATATATAATATAATATATCAAATATATAATACATCATAATATATAATATATTATAATATATAATATATTACAAATAGAATATATTATAAATATATTATAATATAATATATCATAAATATACTATGCGTGTGGTTGTGTGTATGTATGTACATTAATCTATATCATGGAAGAGTAATGAATGAAAATAGAGGAAGGTCGGGGGAGAAAAGTTTATATAAATGAAAGGAAAGCCTTCTCATTCGGTCCTAATAGCTTTACTCGATGATGGCGGCTGGATGTCGCCTTGTGAATGGCCTACGGTAACTTTTCTCGGACTGTGGAGAAAAGAAAATATGTGCTTGTGAGACTGACAGCAATTGTTCTGGATAGAGATGGCGAGGAGAGTGAGGGGTGGGGGAAGACCTACGTTATTCATCATAGATATGTGTTGACTTGAGTTTGCTAATAACTGAAGATTTCTAATGATTTCGGTGTTGATGTATCACTACCATTTTAACAACAGTTCGCGTGATTTGTTGCTTTTGATGTATTATATAAGATTTTTAGACTAATTCCCTAAACCTTGCTTCATCCTCAATGTAAATTTTTTACGTGGATAATTTGGTTGTTGTTACCCCCTTAAAACCCCATGTTTCTCTCTTACCGGCTGCCTTAGTGCAATAGGCCGTATCTTCCTATAAGCAAAGCGCTCTAAAACCAACAAACGAAACTCCAAGACACGAGACACTCCTCAATATTTTTATTACCTGGAACGAATTGCAGTATTCTAATGTTTAATATTTATATCTTCTTATAAAAGATTATGATCATATAACAAGTGTACACTAACCATAATCTGTTCCATATCCTTCCGCATTCTGGAATTTCCTTGTTTAGCGGTATACTGAAGCGCGAAGTCCATCATTAGTAGATAATCGTTTTACAATTTTTGATAAACTCGTAGCTACGTTACCCATATATTTAATTTATCTTAAATATATCATCGTTTACATTGTCCCTTAGATGATGCGTATAAACAATGTAAATAAAAGTGATTGTTAAAAGAACTTGTTTCCCTAAATCTTGTCATTCATAAATCATAAAATTTCCGTATAGTGTCCTATTTTTAGATCGGACCATTAGCATTAACCAGGATAGATCTGGCATTTCATAGATCAGAATCATTATTAACTTCTCTGGACGAGTATACTAATAAATGTTATCAGTGAAGTTATCAGTAACTAATATATATATATATATATATATATATATATATATATATATATATATAATGTATATATATACAATGTATATATATATATATATATATATATATATATATATATATATATATATATATATATATATGTAAAACATGAACCTTTTCAATATTTAAATTATCAGTGAAATTATAGGTAACTAGTTAATGATAATCTCATTTTTTAGCTAATCAGGCTTTTTTTCTAAAGTCCAAAGCTCTCTATTACCGAAAACATATTCATGAAATTAGTACCCTAAGCTGTTGCTAAACGACTTTCATCTGCGTTGGGAGCTTAATTTTAACAACGAAAAAATACATACCTTCTCTGATCTAATCGTATAAAAGGTTAGAATGAAAATCGCATAACATCGGTAATCACAAAATAATTCTTGTCTACGAAACATGAATGTCTCACGGGGATAGGGATATTGATGGATTAATTAAATTGGGATTTTCTGGTATCCTGACATCGAAGGTCATTGACCCCGATATCATTTGTTATAAATGAAAAGGAAATTAAATTTAAAACAATAAAAACGATAATGTCTTTTTAAAAGTCAAATAGCTTACAGAACACTTCCTTCTGAAATAAATCTAAAAATACCACTAGCCTTTTACAACACATCCTCTCAAAGAATCTTGGTAAGGATGGACCTGCTAGACTTTGAGAACAGGAACAAGAGAAATTATATTTCCTTGTTTTGATGTTTTCCGGGTTTCCTCGTTTAGAGCAAAATGCATTATTAGAGATAATCTTTATTTGCGATACCAATTATATATTCCACCCAATGAAGCTAAACATTTTTGCGTTTGGTCAATATTTGGATGGGTGGCCGATGTGAGCATTCCCAATATCACTGAGTTCTCAATTAATTAAATCAAACAAAAGGGCTAATTACTCCTTGAATGAGTAATGAACAAAGCTCCCTTCATCAATACTGAAGTTTGGCCTCTCTGAAGAATAGCTGTGTCAAGTACTGAGAGAGAAAGAATGATTGCTGACCAAGACCTCCTAAGTGTGTACAAGTTCTCGTTTGCGCTGTATATCTGGGTCTTGCTAGAAAGAAGAAGGTTTTTAATTCGTGGCATACATACTCGAAGATCAATGAAAGACACTTGTACATTCATGTAACTGTGGCGAGAATACATGTTATTGTCGGTTAAGACCTTGAAAAAAAAGTATTCATTCATTATTGTGACCAAAATTAGAATCAAATACGCATTATATAAAACTTAATGTTAAACTCAAGATCGAGAGAATACTTTCGATCTTGGTTAAACTACCGTAAACTTATTCCATATGCTGATCAGTGCTTTATTTTTTTCTTAAATTACACACATTTGTGAAGATGAAGGACCTGTTGATTGAACACAATACGACCTGATTTTTTTCTTCTTATTTCATTTGCATAAATTCGTAAATCACTTCTTGATCATTAAGCTTCAAGTATCTATTCCATGACAGATAGAATGTAAACCAATGGAGCCCCAAACCTCCTTTCCTTACCTCACAAGAACGGTAAAATTTAGCTCTAAAATGAAACCGTCGAGCCGCGACCGCAGCTGTAACTATTGACTCGTAATTGCAAGTCTCGAATGTTTCTACAAAGCTACCACATCCTACAAGTGCCAAAATAATATAATAATAATAATAATAATATATATATATTATATATATATATATATATATATATATATATATATATATACACACACACACACACACACACACACACACACACAAAACATAAACGTTTAATTGTGAATATCATGAATGAACCATTCGATTGGCTGAAGTTTGGGTAATCTGTGTTTATATGGCTGTACTGAAAAGAATAAAAAAAGTATAGATAATTATCGCTTATGTTTATATCTGCTCTTCTTTACTACAGGATGCTTCATCAAGTTTGTTGGTTTCAGAGCATGTACGACACAAGTGACATCCTATCCCTTATGTAATCTCAAAACACCGGAAGACAAATAATTGCATGTATGCATGTACTGTATATATTATCATTATAATTACTAGCTGAGCGACAATCCTGCTTGGAAAAAACAGGATAATTCAAGTCCAAGGGGAAATAGCCCAGTGATGAAACGAAATACGGAGAAAAAAAAAATTAACTATATGAGAATTAATTAATGAAAAATATAAAACTATATAATTTCAGTAAAGACGTTTAAATAGATACGTCATATGTAAACTATGATGAGAGACTTAAGTCAGCCTGGTTCGCATAAAACATTAGCCGCAAGCCTGAACTTCTATAGTTCTAACGATTCAACTCCCTGATTAGGAAGATCATTCCACAATATGGTCACAGATGGAATAGAATATCTAGAATACTGTGTAGTGTTGAACCTTATGATGGAAAAGGCAAGAATTCACTGAATACCTGATACTACGTACTCTACAGGATCGTACAGTCCTGGAAGATCCTAATGCAAAGGATGGTCAGTCATAAAAAACCTTACGTTGCATTAAGAACTAATTGAACAACAGTACCAGAGATTAATAACTAGATCAAGAAAAAGAAACCAAATAGACAAAGTTTTTGGGCAACATATTATGACGAGAGTCAGTAGATGAAGACAAGACAGGAGAGCAATCGATTATTATTAATATCATTATTAATATTACTTGCTAAGCTACAACCATAGTTGAAAAAGCAGGATGCCATAAGGCCAGGGGTCCAACAGGGAAAAATAGCCCAGTGAGGAAAGGAAAAAGGAAAAATAAAACATATTCAGAAGAGCAACAACATCAACATAAATATCGCCTACTTTATATAAAAACTTTAACCAAACAAGAGGAGGAAAACTAAGATAGAATAGTGTGCCCGAGTGTACCCTCAAGCAAGAGAACTCTAACCGAAGACAGTGGAAGACCAATGTACAGAGGCTATGACACTATCCAAATATTTGAAAAATATTTGAAAGACTTTCTAAATAAGCTAATTATTTGTGCAATAGAAAAAAAATAAACCTGATATTTATCAAAAGTAACATTGTGATTAAACAATCATACCTAAAAATTTAAAGAAGTTTTATGTAATTAAAGAAACTTTATCAATGCAGATATAAGAATGTTGAGAAGCCTCTGCCCTCGACCTGGTTACAATCTTACTTTGAATTTGTAGGGTTCAACCTGTAACTACAAATAGATTTATATATATATATATATATATATATATATATATATATATATATATATAATACATATATATATATATATATAATATATATATATATATATATATATATATATATATATATATATATATATGCGCCAGCAAACAGACACACATACACACACATATGCGACTGCAAACACACACGCATATACACACATGCGCCTACAAACAAACACACACACACACATATAATATATATATATATATATATATATATATATATATATATATATATATATACTATATATATATGTGTGTGTGTGTGTGTGTGTGTGATATTAGTGTGTGTGTGTATGTGTGATATTATTACTAGCAAAATGTATTACAGTAACATAATTAAAATGAATAGATATTCATTAGTCAATGCACAAAAATAAGAATTAAATATAATTATTTCCTGTCGGGTTTTTAAGAAGTTTTCCAAATAAATACTGTACATTCCATCGTTCAATTAATTAGTTATGCAGGTTGCTTAAGATTTTTCATGATTCTGACTATCCTTTACATTCAGATCTTCCCGGAAAGTACCATCCTGTTCGTAATATAAGGCATGGCAGTTATTTATAATAGTCATGCCTTCTCCTTCATGAGGCTCAATACTACACAGTATTCTAGAAGCTTTATTCCAGCTGTAACCAAGTTGTGGAATGATCTTAATCGGGTAGTTGAATTGGTAGAACTCCAAAAGTTCAAACTTGCAGCAAATGTTTTGATGTTGAATAGACTGACATAATTCTCTTTTTATAGTTTGTATATGAAAGATCTGTTTTAATGTTGTTACTGTTCTTAAAATATTTTATTTTCATTGTTCATTACTTCTCATATAGTATATTTATTTCCTTGTATCCTTTCCTCACTGGGATATTTTTTTCCCTGTTGAAGTCCTTGGCCTTATATCATCCTGCGTTTGTAACTAGGGTTATAATTTTGCTAATGATAATGATAATAATAGTAATAATAATAATAATGATGATGATAATAATAATACTTTCCAGAAATATATTTCTTTTGGAAAGGATATCTGTTGACATCTATTTCAGGCTCTATTAAACGAAGCCGTTCCAGGAATCTTGAAAGAGATTTCCAGTTCTTTGACATATGAGATTAAATTCTATTGATTTCAATAATTTATCGAATAGTTCAGCCATTTATAATAGTTATGTGAGTAGATGATCCAATTTATTACTCAGACGGCAGTGGTTTCGTGATTAGATAAGTGAAACTCAAATCTTTATTTTCGCGTTTCTGTGTTTATGTATGCATAAAACAAAGTAAGGTAATTATTTTCTGCAATAGTGATAAAAGTAATAATCCTCAAAGATATTATGGAGTTATTCGTATTACTTCTCACTTTTTTTTTTTTTTTTTTATCTAGAATCTTTCGACATAATAACTACCGGAAGTTTACTAATTGATAAAATCAATGCTCTCACACGAATGAAAGCCTCTATTTGTATATGGAGTAAAGAGTATCTATTTCATGCTAAGAAGTAATTATAGTAATGACTGTATTAACGTCTTATGGGATGAAGATAAAGAAAAATAAACTATGTGAGTTTTCAAAACCATGGTGGATCATATGCGAGATGCCGTTTTTTGGAGTCTATCGATGGCCAATCTAATTTCTTAAGGAAATAATTTTTTTTTCTTTTTTTCCCGGAGCTGCCGTCCGTAACCCAATCATAAAATGTCTAGCTAGCTCTCGAGAGTCCTATTCAATCTAGGTAGCTGGTAATAGAAGCTGACAAGGTTCCTACAACATTTCTCTCTCTCTCTCTCTCTCTCTCTCTCTCTCTCTCTCTCTCTCTCTCTCTCTCTCTCTCTCTCTCTCTCTCTCTCTCTCTCTCTCTCTCTCTCTCTCTCTCAATTATGTATGTACATTTATGGGTGTTTGTGCGTATGTGTTTCCCAAATCCTCCCATTATACATCTTTAATACTGATTTACTGTTAAATTCTTCCATTAACAGTAATTAAGAGATGTCAATCGATCCCATTAAAGCAGAATGAAATATCTAAATGGTTCCCAGTACTTTTATTTTCATGTTGAAAAAAAAAGAAAAAGTAAAACTTTTGCTTACAAGCAAGGGAAAACACAATGGCTAAATCCCAACTGAACAAATATTCTAATTCATAGATCTAGTGTAATCTTACAAAACGTATTCCAAGAATGTTGTTCCAATTCCTGCGGAGTTATTATTTTTCCTTATTTTTCAATACGATAAATATGCCTAAATCCCTTTCCTATTTATTGAAATTTTCCTTATAGTTTGCTCTCATTCAAGATTCCCGTAAAAAAAAAAAAAAATCTTCCTTTTTGTTTTTTCCTTCACATCATCTAGTCCTGTTTTTATGAACCCTGCCCTTTCTCTTTTCGCATAATATTCCCCTTGTAAGATTTACTTTTTTTTGTACCGTAGTCTAACTGCGATTTCAGTATCCTCTCCCTCTACAGCCTCCTTTTAGTCCGCGTGTGAAGACTTTGTCTTTCAATCTTTTAAAAGCAGTTTTCCACTGGCATTATTCCATTTTCTCTGAACCAGATAAGAAGATAAGACACGTATCTCTCCACACCGATGATGCGGGACAATTTTCACTGTGAAAGCTTTATTTGTATATCTGATGCTGAAGTGTAGTTACAGCGACAGCGTTCAGATATTATGTGATATCTCACTTTACTTAAAAAAAATAGTTAAGATTCTTCCTAGCAGACTTTTGGTTGTGGAGATCGAAAGGAATGGCTTTGTGATAGAAGGCATATAGGCTACTGATTTACAGAAAAGGATTATACTTAGAAATCAGATCTGGGATAGCATAAGAACATATCACAAAGCAAAATTCTGAGATTTCCTTAAAAAGGCTTGAAAGAATTCACAACAAAAAAAGACCCTGAAGAGACGTAGAATTGGGATATTCCCAAATGAAACAGTTGGAATGTTTTGCTTGAACGGATGGAAAACAATATCGCAAAATGTAATAATTGCAATTACCATAGTCATAAAATTGTCCGTGTATTAGTAACTCGTTACAAATTCCCACATTTGTAACCTTTTATTTCTGAAAGTCCTTGCGAGAATCAAAGATGTTAATTATATACTTGTAGTTGCGAGTCGTCTGTGGTTATCGGTTAATTTTACCACTCATTCTAGTTATATTTTGACCCATTTCCCTACACATCTGGCTCTTAGGGTATTATTGTAATTAATAGACATGGCACTCAGTGATGAGGTTGCTACTTCCAACAAGGCTCCAACAGACGGCCACAAGAACGGTTAGCAACAACATCTGGCTATTAGTGGTAATCACCCATCTAACGCCTAACCAATCCCAATATTAATCAGCTGATCGACCCACGAACTTGGTTATTATAATTCTAAATATCCTTACGCTTACAGATAAGGAAGATTATTCAAGAAGAGGAATTGTGAAGATTACTGGAATACCTCGTTCCAAAACAATTGGATCATTCAATAAGAGCGCTTTTATTGCCCATTTGGCGGGAAGGGGGGTTCCATATTGCCTCCTGTATGGGACGGTGATATTTCATGTCCCGGAATTAGGGACTTCTACTGTCTATAAATCATAGAGGTATTGTACATAAAGACCTTTTCTTCGGAAATTTTCTATTATCTCCCCTATATAATAAAGAGCAGGTGTCTGGTGTGTGATATATATATATATATATATATATATATATATATATATATATATATATATATATATATATATATATATTCAATCCCTCTCACCAGGGTATCACTACTCCCTCTCCCCCTACCAGAGGGACAGGAGACACAGTACTTATACTTCTAGCAATACCGCTGAGTATTGTATATATACATACATATATATATGTCTGTGTGTATATATATGTATATATATGTATATATATATATATATATATATATATATATATATATATATATATATATATATACAGTATATATATATACACGTGTATGTATATATATATATATATATATATATATATATATATATATATATATATATATATATATATACACGTGTATATATATATATATATATATATATATATATATAATTCTCTCTCTCTCTCTCTCTCTCTCTCTCTCTCTCTCTCTCTCTCTCTCTCTCTCTCTCTCTCGATGCGCTGAAAAAGTAAAACATGGAAAATACCTCAAATAAAGAAAGAATAGATAATAACTCCTCTTTACCAAGGAGTATTATGAATGAAGCCTGGAATGGGCTGCGATTCTCAGAGGCTTTCTGGAAATTGCCTCTCTCCTGAAGACAAATCTGAGCAACGAACGCTTGAATCTCTCCCATGACATTGTTTGCATTAATCTAATATCTGAAATTTTTGCTCATATTTCCTCTTTTAGGTTGTAAATTTATCTTTTTCGCTCGGTTATCTTCATTCATTATTGTTGTTTTCCTTTTGGGTGTCTTGTTCTGTATATAATATTTTTCTTAAATGAATTCCATATCAATTCATTAGCCATTTCAATGAGTCAGAACTGAAATTATAATTAGTTCTCTCGTGGACTTGATTACGTTTTTAGATTTGTTCTGTAGATCTGTTTTCTTTAATATCTCAATGATCACCTGCTTAAAGAAAACCTTAATATTTTCTAGGCTAATGATAATTTCCATGTTGTACCATATACTATACATATACAGCATGCAATTGTGTAAAGAGAACTTTATTTGGAGACAATGTAATTTAATGAGAAACTGATTTCGAAGTGTTATCATAAATGTTTAAGAAAAGGGGGCGTTTATATAAAAATGACTCTAATATTCCTGGGAAAATTGTTTGTTTTACCAGTACAGGATATATTGTCATGTAGTCTACAGCTGCATGATCGCAATTTAAATCCCACTCATAGATGCTGTGGATAGCTATGGATAGAGCATCCGCCTAGATCTGCGAGGGATCCGTAGTGTATGCGTGCAGTGACCGCAACATCCTTGTATATGTTCGCCCCCACCCGCCGTGATCGCCGGCATTCATAACCGAATTTTAAAGCGATTGCATGCTCCAGCGGATTGACCAATCCGTGTGGATGAGCAAACCCTTCGCAGATGAGCAAAGTCAGTGTTATATACGCCGCTTTCGTAAGCTATCAGTACTTCCTCCGCCACGATCTGTACTCTATCCGTAGCCTCCGTACTCTGTCCGCCAAAGAGTATGTATACTGTACGCAGAGAGTACAGAAATCCTTGTATATCTCCTTCTTTCTGGCTCTGCATTCTTCTCGTCTTCTCTCCCGCTCTTGCAGACTTGCCAAGTGCGAGGTGGCTTGTATCAGTCTTGTCTCCGTGCTATCTTCGTACCGTTACGTCCGTACTCTCTACGCAGCCATCCGGGGCATCCGTGCGTACGTATAATAGTGGTTTTAAAGCAACCTGTCACGGGAGCATTAAGTGAGCCACGAGAGTCATTAAAAAACATATAACCTATCTTCTCCACGATTTATAGTTACCTATTGTGTCACTAGAGAGCATAACATAGGTATAAAGATTTAAAGGTCGCTCGTAAATGGCAGAAGCAAAGGACAGTGACATAGCCCTATCAAGCAGGACAATGCCTTAGAAACTGACCATATATGCATATGATCAGCGACTAAGCCTCTTATCCACCTAAGATAGGACCAAGGAGGAACAGGCAATGGCTGCTGATGACTCGGCAGATAGACCTATAGGCTCCCCCAAACACCACATTCATAACTCACAGGGATGGTACGGTTGCAGCGACCAAAATAACTGAGATTGATCCAGACTCGAACCCCAGTCTGGGGATTACCAGTCAGCGACATTACCTCATAGGTCATCACAACAGAGTTTTTTTTTTTTTGTAATCTTATATACAGTAATCCAGGTATAAAACATGTTTTACCGAAATTGTGTAACCTACACTTTACCAGGAAGTGTAGCCAAACACACTGATTGGAGCATTTAAATATCGCCTGTCGAAGACTCGTTGTAAACTAATCCGTCGAAAATAGTATAAATTAACCTATTCTACAGGTGTTGTAATTTTAGTTACGGAGGAATCTATCACACAAGTACTAAAAAAAGGAATATGCTTTGAAAAAAAAAATTGTTCATGTTTTCACAGATATCTAAAATGAAAATTAAAAACCTATCAACTAAAGATATATTTTAATACCAAGCTCTCTCTCTCTCTCTCTCTCTCTCTCTCTCTCTCTCTCTCTCTCTCTCTCTCTCAAAGGGAATATACTCCCGAAAAATTGGTTGTTTTTACAGTTATGCAAAACCGAAATCATTGTAAAACCTGTGTAAAAAAAAATTGCATTATTTCTCTCTCTCTCACTCTCTCTCTCTCTCTCTCTCTCTCTCTCTCTCTCTCTCTCTCTCTCTCTCTCTCTCTCTCTCATGTAACTTAACCCATCAAACAAGTAAGACGAAAAGGAATATTCCCCCGAAAAATTTATTCATGTTTTCAAAGCTATGGTAAACTGAAATAATTATGAAAACTGTGCAAAAAAAAAATGTATCATCCTCTCTCTCTCTCTCTCTCTCTCTCTCTCTCTCTCTCTCTCTCTCTCTCTCTCTCTCTCCCTCTCTCTCTCTCTCTCTCTCTCTTACTTGGGGAAAGAAACCATCTTGGTGCTCTGCAATTTCACAGCTGCTCTGATGTAACCAATAATGGTCCTGGATGCTGCTAATGTTCTTCTCGACTAATGGAATTACTTTTTCCTAACTTTCTCATCGGTGTTGGGATATGAAAAGATGGGCCAGAATATGAGATACATTTCTTATGGGGAAGAATATTCCTCCAATTTCTTGTTCCTCAGTATTGCAGTAGGACTTTCTTTTATGCTATAAATAAAATGGCATTATCTTAAGAATTGATTAATACATAAAACGATAAATACTTTTGATATTGTCAAACACTACATCATGGTTAACAACGGATGAAATGTCACACACACACAGAGAGAGAGAGAGAGAGAGAGAGAGAGAGAGAGAGAGAGAGAGAGAGAGAGAGAGCTAATCTTGGTTGACAGGTTATCATACAAGTAGAGCTGATGACTGATAAACATGAGATGTTGGAAAATTTTCAATATGAACATGGACATTTTTTTCCATTACATTACTTTAACCCTCATGGTAAAGTTGAGTCGCAAAACTCGAGTGCTTGATAACTCTTAGTAAAGTATGTGCTTAAATTCATGCAACTGGAAGCGTATAATTCAGAGGTCAGCTACCCTGTCTTTTCAACTAGAGACTAGACTAGCTGGGGCTTGAATGCGGCCTAGTGGAAAAAATAATCCTTTATTTTTAAGTTATACGTTATTTAGACCATTACTTTGTTTCTTATAGTTCCTAGAGATTTTTTTTTCTCGGTTAAAGTTTTTATAATTTATAAAGGAATTATCTATTTTAATGTTGTTACTGTTCTTAAAACATCTTTTCCTTGTTTCTTTTACATACTGGGCTATTTTCCCTCTTGGGGCCCCTGCGCTTATAGCATCCTGCTTTTCCAACTAGAGTTGTAGCTTAGTAAGCAATAATAATAATAATGATAATCGTCTCCACATTTTTCACCCAAAATAACACTATTAATAAATGAAAGCATACGCTTAAGATATCCATTTCTCAATAACTTTGGGCTTAATTTCCAAGGTCATTCATTTTCGAACGCCCATTTCATATCATGGCTTCATCGAAAAAAAATATCTATGGACTAGTTAGTGAATATTAGAATGTCTTAAAATGTGCCCTTCAGAAGATTATTTTACGATTTTGCAGGCAATGATAACAGTGAAGAAAATAGTGATGCTGATAACGGTGTTATCATAGACTTGGAAAATTTTGCTTCGTCCGATTCTGATTCTGACAACGTGGGTTGTGACGTAGACCAGGGACTCTACAGCCCTTTACAAGAATTGCTAAAAAGAGTGATTATGTAAGTAGTGACAACAACGATGAAGAAAAGTCAAGGGGAAGATATTATGAAGATGTGCATTAACCAAAAAATTATCCACATACGGAGAAACAACACTTCTTTCCTCCAAGAGGTAGAATGCGCACGCCTCTAGATTATTTTGTTTATCATTTCTATGGAGCCATTTCAATTGATTGCCGATGAAACCAATAACTATGCAAGGCAAAAGATAGATCTTAAGCGTCGTCTTCAGCATTATTCAGTTTGGCAATACTGGAAAGATGTAACAGCGAAAGAAATAATGACATTTCATGGATTACTCGTTGAGATTGGGTTGCTTCGGAATATAACTATCAATGAAGTATTCAGTGCTAGAGAAGTTGATTCCAGGAAATTCGCTAATGTTGTGTTCAGCATAAAACGAGTTTTACATATTTGTCGGGTGTTGCATGTCTCTTCAGAGTGAATCAAATGATAATTTTGAAAATCGACGATCAAAGGTTCGTCAAGTAATAGATTGTCACCCCCGATTCTTTCAGTATTATCATCCAGAACCTAATTTGTCAGCCGATGAGTCCACTGTTCAGTTGAAAGGTCGCAGTGCGTCCAAAGTTTATAATCAATAAAACTATCAAATGAAGTTCGAGAGTGCATGATATAGCATGCTTATTAATCGGTTACGTTTAAGCGCTAATCGCCTATTATGGTAAAACAACTACTGATATTCTTGGCAATGTTAATAAATCCAACACCCGAATCATACTGGATTTAGTGGGTATGGTTATAAAATCAACAAAATAGTGGATACCACAAGTTCACCGACAAAATTTGTACTAGTTTTCAGTTAATAGAATTACTACTGCGAAAAAATAATTTGACTGGGACTATTGAAACAAATCGAGTATGACTTCCAATTAGTATAAAAATGGCAAGATAAAACTCTCCCCTGGCAAATATCTCATTTTGCAAAAGTAACCGTCATCACGGTCTAAGTTGGTGTAATAAACAGTGCGTGGCAACACTTACAACCTTTCATTCCGCACCAACTAAAACTGTCCTTCGCTATGCATAAAGAAATTAGCTGAAGAAAATAACAAAGCCAAAGGTAATTCAGTAGATAAATATGCTGCAAATATGGGTGGCAATGAATAGGCTGATCACTACTGTTGTTCTTTTGCTTTCATACAGAAGTCTGTAAAATGGTGGAAAATAGTTTTTTTTTTTTTTTCTTATCATCTATATCATTAACAGGATTCTTCTCTACAAAAGGCACACGAAACCCTAAAAGAGAAAAAAATAAACCATCGTATTTATAGGAAATAACTGTGAACAATTTGTTTATGATATTCTAGTTACATTAGGAGGAAAAATATATGATATGAACAGGCATAAAGCGCCATAAAGACTGATAAAATCCATTTAATAAACATTATGCCAGATCGTCTAAGAGATTCTGCTGTTTGCAGTGATCTTACGGATATGGTGGTCGTAAGAAAGCTGCATATTATTGTCTAATTTGTCCTGGTAAACTGGTGTTGCATCCAAAAGATTGTTTTATCCTATACCACACAAGAGTTGACTATACAAGCTGAATATCAATACATTTTTTAGAAGAAAAAAAAATCATTCACTTTTCCAATAAAATGGAATTATTATTTTTATTGTTTATATCTTTTATTGCAATCTTTTCAAAATATGCTTTGTCATAAATTCACTTTTAATCTTAGAATATTTTTTTTTTTTTTAGATTTTATAGTAAACTGTTTTATTATATTTTTTATTGAGACATTTTCATACCTAAGATTGTTTCACGTTATACCACAGAAAAACAGTTCAATGTGCATACATTCCTTGCAAAAACATTTAATTCATAAATATAACTAATGCTGTGATTATCTAATTTTTTTCATATTTCTTTTATTTTTTACATCTTATATTGTAAATTGTTCATGTTTTTTTATTCATTTTTAATCATTCGTTTTTAATATTTTATAGTAAACTGTATTTCTTATCTTACCTGATTCCTAGTCCAAAGAATTTTTTCATGTTATACCGCAGTAAACTTGACTATAAAGTTAAATAAGCTTAGATTCATTGTAGAAATATAATCCATGAATATAGATAATGCTTTGTGTATTTAATTTTGTTGTAAGAAGTATTAATTCATTTAATTTGTATAGCTATGATGATAAATTGTTCACACGTTTAATCAAACTTTATTTTCAATATGGTTTTATTCTATATAAAACTGTCTATTGGGTTTTTATCAGGACTTGTCTTTTAATTATATTTTTTATATTATACAGGCCTTTTTTCGTAAAATCTACATAGGTATCTTCAAGAACGACATTGGATGAGCTGGATGATATACTGTAAGATACAGTAAAAAGATATAACTATGAAAATCTGCATATTACTATGAAGACAAAAGTAAAAATAAATGCTGTATCAGCATATCTAATATGAAAGGTTTGGTTCATT
This sequence comes from Palaemon carinicauda, assembly GCF_036898095.1. Taxonomy (NCBI): domain Eukaryota; kingdom Metazoa; phylum Arthropoda; class Malacostraca; order Decapoda; family Palaemonidae; genus Palaemon; species Palaemon carinicauda. The sequence continues at coordinate 35,091,306 of NC_090754.1, read as the reverse complement.
CGAATAAAAAATATATCGCATCAACTGACTAAAGAAAAGACAAGTAAAACCTAACCTAAGATGGACAAAAGTACCCCTGTACCCTTTTGACTTTTTCTTTTCTAATCAACCTCAAAATCAAAAGTTTGAAAATGTAAATAACACTTAATAGTAGTCTACTGCCGCAAACTGTTCATTTCCATACACTAACGCACACACACATACAAAGGAAGAGCGAGATGTTAAACTTTATTGGATGTTTGGGAAAACAAGTGGATCAGTACCTTGTGTATAAACAGATCTACCCTTCTGTTTACGCAAATGAAGGGGTCGTGTGTAAACACTTACATTATTGCGGTTCTTGTATGAATACTCTGCTCTTCATTTCTTGATCGAAAGATGATTACATTTGACATACCTATTTAGACGTTTTGGTAAAAGACGTTCAAAAACTAGCTAATATGGGAGATAAGGAAATTTTGAGATAATCAGCAGAGCTAGAGCTACCACATAGCCTAAATATTTATTGCTTTCGCCAAAATTTTGCTAATGTTATGTATTCACGCTTGTCTGTTTATTTGTTTGTTAAAAACTTTTCACTTAAACTATTGTACCTGTTTTGATTAAACTTGGTAGTCGTGGTGGCTATGACCAATGGTGAATCTGTAACATTATGGATAAATTACATCAAAATACAAATACGCAGTAAAAGATCATGCCTTCACCACGCCAAGCATCCTTATTTTGCTCTTAACTTCACTTTTCTTGTACTTCAATGCAGTTTTGTTCTAAATATTATGGATTAGTCCTTGGGTACTAACCCACATGCCCACCAAGATTCGTTGAAATTGGTTCAGTAGTTTTTGCGTAATGTTGTTAAAAAAAATAATACAATATACCTAAAAAAAAAAAAAAAAAAATTGCGATTATTCTCATAGTATTGCTGTATAATTGTATTTTAATGTACTCTATCCAACATTTTAGATTTACCTTTGGGTCATACAAAACAAGACTACCATCTTGGTCGAAATCAGTACAGTAGTTTTTGTGTAAAGTTGATACACGTATGGAACATTAACATAAAACAGTCAAACCATACTGACGGACTTATGATATGAGAACGTAAAATATAAATCGCAAATAAGACGCTGTTTACCTTCTTTGTTATCGTATCCTGAAACCCATAATACAACAAGCTGAATCGCGTCCTGGCAGACGAAGGATAATTTTCGGTCAATCAATTTACATTTAATTAAGAGTTTTTCACCTTCCATTTGTCCATTTCCCTTTCCGTACCTCTCTCCCCTATCCTCTTGATAGTCAACCCTCTTCGGTAACTGTTTATCATTGGATGTCTCGGTGTTTGTCCTCTTCCTTTGACAAACACCCTCTTGGCTGAGTGTGTCTCTCACCTACGCGAGGTGGTTGTCCCCCAGAGCCTGTCTGTTTGTTCTCGCGTCACAGCTGAGTTTGGTGGTTCATATTTACAAGCACTGGTATCTTGTTAGCGTTGTATTTTCACTGTTATTTTATTCTATTTCTCTAGTCAATGTGTCGTGCTAGATACAGTCACTAGGTTTTTTATATATATCGTTTTTATGGCGTTATTGCATCCATAAAAAGTTTATTGAACAATTCATTGTTACATCAATTTTTCATTCATGCTTTAAATACTTCAATGGATATCGAATGCTGTTGAAGTAAATCGTGTTGGTGGAACACCATTGTTAAACAAAAGTCAATTTATATCCCAAATTGTTTCTCTGAATTGGGGTCAAGTGACAATTTCGGTTTATGGGTTTTAAATGTTCGAATTGTCATATCCATTTATATCACTTTCATATTTAGTTATTCGTCGGTGGCCTTTGTTGCACGACACACCTTTGACCTACCAGAACAGAGAACGCACTTCTATTATCAAATATTGTAAATGTCATAATATACTAAACGACACAGTGCGTTGGTTTGATACATAATTCTATTCAACGTTCCATTATTTTATATATATATATATATATATATATATATATATATATATATATATATATATATATATATATATCTATATATATATATATATATATATGCGTGTGTGTATGTATATATGTATATATATATGTGTGTGTATATATATATATATATATATATATATATATATATATATATATATATGTGTGTGTGTGTGTGTGTATTGTGTGTGTGTGCACTGTGCGCTATATAACTTCAAGTGAGGAAGAGGAATAAGAGACCTAAATTTTTTATCCTTAGATATTGTATTTTGCTCTCTCTCTCTCTCTCTCTCTCTCTCTCTCTCTCTCTCTCTCTCTCTCTCTCTCTCTCTCTCTCTCTCTCTCTCAGACAGTAAAAGAAAGGACATAAGATTTTTTACTGAAACTTTTATGCATTTATTCTTTTATATTCCAGAACACTTTGCCGAAGTTGAAAGTTTTTGAGAAGATTTATCACCGACATGTCAAGAGCATATTGGTATATATTATAAAATCTTTATGGTGAAAGAAACCCTAATGTTTTTGTTCCTATTTGGGCGGGGGGTGAGGTAGCTGGTATAAAGAATTACTTAGTACTTCTATGAAATGTTTATAGGGTGGGCAACTCAGTGACTTTATCTAGCCCAGACCAGAGGAGACAAGGAAAAATAGGTAAAGGAAAAACTGGAGAATGCCAAATTAAGAGCTAGATTTGCCTCCTAAAGAGGGGAAGGCTATATGAAATAGTATATATATATATATATATATATATATATATATATATATATATATATATATATATATATATATATATATATATATATGTATATATGTATATATATATATGTATATATATATATATATATATATATATACATATATATATGTATATATATATATAAAGCAGAGAGTTCTAAATCATTGACATCAAGGGGAAAGAAAATTGAATAACAAGAAGCCAGGCTTAATCTTTAAAATGCTAGACTTCAGAAACTAACAAATTAGAATAACAGAAAATGAAAGACTTTTATGAGGAAAAATAATAAAGATGGGAAATGATTTCTGGGAAGACCCCGCCATCATGTACGAGTATCTAGATCCTAGCCTGGGGGGAAAGGAGTGCCAAGACACTCTCGCCAAATAAGTCTGAAAACTTCAATGAGTCTGGTTCGTCAACCGTCACACAGTTTTAAGTTCAAAGATTTCTCAGTATTGGATTTGTCAGTTCTAATACCACTTAAATGTTCAGGTGCTACAGCTAGCAAGGATGGTGCTCCCAACTGAGCGCTGGACTCTTATTAATGTAAAAGTATTAACAAGAGCGTGATAAGGAACAGTACTGTTTGAGTTTAGGTGTTCTGAAACTCGCCTCAGCGCCTCACCGTAGAATGGGGATTGTTCACTTCAGCAGCACGGGAAAAATTGTAACGAACACCTTCATTTGGGATTTAGTTTCTTTAACTTAAAATTTTCTAGATAAGAAAATTTTGAGGCATGTGAATACCTTGAATGCCTCGAAGATAAGAATTCAAATTAATCTATATAATTGACATTAGAGGTTTATGTGATAATTCAATTTACCCTTAATACAATTTTGTAAGATAGATAAGATAAAAATGGGATGTAGCTAAATTCATCCTCGAATACAATGCCTAAGTTAATAGGAACCATTGAACATTTCAGACATGATTTCAAAGACAGCGCCGTTGAAATCTACCTGTTGTAATGTCAGGGGCAGCAAAGCGATCAATAGAATTAAAAATCGTAAGGAGAGGAGAGGGGTAGCACAAATAAATAATGCAAGGGATAAATCAGAATTAGCAAACAGAAGAAGGGTAACTAAAATAAATCATGCAAGCAATAAAAAAAAAAAAAACTAGAAGAGATAAATAAACTTACGCCGTGAAAATAAATATTCTCGACTTTTGTTTATATAAGTCTCTGGCTTCTTGTAATCTGCCTGAAATTTTTCCCTGCAAACGTGAAATGTCTTAGAGTATCAACCCCAGACCGAAATGCTTCATACAAAAGACTATCACATTTTCATATTGCAGAGCTAAGGAAAACTTCCAGGACACGTTTATTCGGTGAGTATCTTATAACTATCTCTGGGATACCGTATCAAAAGAAGCTTACCTTCATGATTATGATGATTAAACTTCCACCACCGAAAGCATGATATTCTTCTCATTAAAACTGTGACAACGTAAACACGTCCTTGGGTTTTAGCTTGAGAAGAGTAAAGAGCTTCCATCTTTTCTGTGATATTTTCCAGTGGAAGATAATTAAGATTAAGTGATATATACAAAGGAATTACTTTCATCTTTTAATGGATAGCTAAAGAGGAAGAAACATTTACCTACATCTCCATAGAGATTATATAACATTCATATTATTTTTATTTTTATTCAAGCTCATGATTCAATGTATAAAAATGTTCATTAAAATTAGCATGAAAAGACTCCTCCTCATTGTTTGTACGCTTGGTATGTGAGGGGATTTCAGCACAAAACACTGGCGGAGATCTTGAGTTTAGTGGTATATTGTAAGATTGTCAATAAGATAGTCCGCAAAACGTGTACTTCTATCATCCTTTGTGAATCATTAAGACACTATACGAAACTATTGAAATAGCGAGTCAAAAGAGATAAATTTTTATGCGCTTTTGTAACTGCATTAAGGGTGACTCTCCAACTCTTTAATCTTTTCGAATCTGCGCTTTTGTAGTGAACCCCTTTCAAAAGCCACTGTTCAAATGTTTGTTATTCAATTGATATTTTTCTTCGATGAGTTTTCTTAATGCCGTGTTATTTTCTGGTTAAAACATGGGGTGTCACAAATTAAAACAAAAGGTTTTCCTTTCATTTTCTTCTATCTCTTAATTATTTAGTAAACGATTCAAAGGTAGCTAATTGTATGAGTTTTCGGAGTTATTTTGTCTAGGGCTTGCCTTGAATTTGACTTACTGTATATTTCCTTAAAGTATTTCTTAGAAGAACCACGATTCCAGAAGTCATTTTTCCAAGTATATAAACATGAAGTTACACAATATTTGTGATATTCCTCCCGCTTTATAGGAAAATCTTGAACCAAGGTTCCCTATTCGATCAAAGGTGTTTTGTTTTGTTTATTCTTTCAAAGGTTTCTTAACCATGAGCATCATGGCCACATAACCACTTTGTCACTAGAGTCACTAATCGAAAAGTGTTCGCTTGTTATTCTCAATACTGAGTTACAAGCATGACCTTAACTATGGGGTATACCGGAAGAATGATTAAAACCTAGGTACGTATTAACCAACTTATGTTCATTGCATGAGCGTCAGACATTTTGAATAAAAAAAAAAAATAAAAATAAAAAAAATTAACATATGATTAGGCCAGAAAAATATTTCACAAGCGGTTGGACGTAAAATACGATGGTTAATATTGAATGTTGTAAAAGAACTGTGACAATAACAACTAAAGGGCTCAATGTCTAAATAGATTTCTAATTCGACAGTTACTTGTGTTTAGATTCTAAAATCTCTCTCTCTCTCTCTCTCTCTCTCTCTCTCTCTCTCTCTCTCTCTCTCCCCTTCGTCAGAGAGAATCTTCTTCTCTATACTGTTCGAACACTAGGTAAAAGTCAGGGTTTTGTAAACATAAATGACGTTTAGCCAAACTTCATATTGTTATTTCCAACTTTAAACTTTCTGGGTTTTGATATTTACTCTGTTGGAATCCGAACATCCAGGTTTGAAAGTTTAAGGTTGTTTGAGGATTGAACTCCATCTCATAGTTTGTGAATTTGTTTGAAAGCGCATTCATCTGATTACGAAGTTTGATTCCCTTTCATCCGAAGCTTCCGTCTCCCAGCTGAAGTATTTTTATTCCCTCTCTCTTACACCTTTCAACACTTTACTAACTCAACATGCTTCCCTAAAACATAGGGCCTACAGCTATAGGCTGACTCAATCTTAACCAACGAACTTATATCTTGATTTTCATCTCTGTAAGTGCCATGTTCCCTTTTGAATCCACTCTAATTACCTAATTGGAATAATTCACATAATTTAACACTAGGAAGATAAAGTTTACCATCATACGCACAATGGTAATGGCGAGAGACAAACTGATCTGAGAATTTCATTGCGAAGCATCCTCACTACCTACTTGATCATTTTATATTCTCTCTCTCTCTCTCTCTCTCTCTCTCTCTCTCTCTCTCTCTCTCTCTCTCTCTCTCTCTCTCTCTAACAAACTCAAAACATGACGGACTAAACCAAAGCATTACAACTTCATGCGCTTCTGATTGAGAGAGAGAGAGAGAGAGAGAGAGAGAGAGAGAGAGAGAGAGAGAGAGAGAGAGAGAGAGATTTAGGAACTGAATGCAAGCCTAAGGGCTGCTCACGTTACGATCAGTAAATCAAACGATCTCCTCTTTACGCTAAAGGAAAACAATGCGAAGCAACTCCAGGAAACTGGTGTCGCATATCGGGTACGACCTACATTTCAGGTTTCGTAAACTAATTGGTTTTTCGTCTGAAAGACCCTTGCTGTAACTCGAACATTGCAAATACACAGTTCGTCCTGTAAAGAAAGCCAACACCAACCTTATTCAATGTTCCTTTTCTGAAAAGCTTTATAATGATCCGAAATACTGCATTCTTTACAGCAGTCTCTATGGTGAACTATAACTACAGTAGACGTCTTATCTTAGTCGGAAGATAATTTTACAGACTATTTTTTATTTCATATCTGAAAAAATTATACAAGGACTTTGTGAAATGATTCTTGTTTTGAAATAATTGGCACGGGAACGGAAGCATAGATGCCTCAAATTACCAATTAAAAACTTTCTAAGTGCAAATAATGGGATAGCATTGATCAAAATATTTACAATTTAGACTCGGGACTAATGAAGTCGAGCAATTGTGTACATTGTGATGGCTAGAACGGAAGAAATTGTATGACCAGTTTCTGAATAATCTTACCTCTAAATGTAATTCTTAAAAAATGCCCCTTCTTCAACTCTATGAAAATTATAGTATCTTTAATAGTCAGGTAATACTTTCTAAATTATCTATTCTATTTCTGTATAGTTAGAATCTCAAGAAATTTTCATAAAGAGGGGCATGAAGAAAGAAAACAAATATCAGCACTATGACGCCCACCCAGAAGGAATAAGTGGACCAATATTCAGTAACATGGGCATGAGCTACCAATTGACTGAAATCAAAATTAAAATTCCCAAAGACATGACACAAGTCAGGGTATGGGTCACAGGGTGACAAAGCAAATATTCTGTAAGAAGTAATCCTTGCCATACCGACTCATCCATAATCATCTATCTAATTAGTCCCACTGTATAGCAGAGTCAGCCGCTTGAGTCAAGTTTTTCCATCTATTTCTTTATCATCCTTCCTCACCACACCTATCCATCTGATCCACTGATGCCCACAATCCTTAGCCCCTCACTGACATGTTCTTAGCTCTTTTGATTGGTTCCTCCTCCCCCCTTATCATATAGCCATAATATCTCAGACGAGCTTCCCTAGCCTTATCTTTTACATTGCACACACCACACATTCTTCTTATATCCCAACCTTCCATCCTTTCCAGTAATGATATTCCTGCAATTCATTTCAACATCCTCGTCTCGGTTCTTTCCAACAGTCCCTCATCTTTTTTTCTTTCAAGTGCCCAAGTTTCCGGCCTATTTAGTATCATAAGATTGAAAACTATCTTATAAATTTTCATTTTGAGTCTTAATGACATTTTCCTGTCTAAAACAACTCTAGTTACTTCTCTCTATTTTCACCATGCTCTCTCTCTCTCTCTCTCTCTCTCTCTCTCTCTCTCTCTCTCTCTCTCTCTCTCTCTCTCTCTCTCTCTCTCTCTCTCTATTTTTCATTGCCACCTACTCTTATTATTGATCCCAAGTAATTAAACTCATTGTTCTATTTTTCTAATGTACCATCTTCCACTTGAATGTTTACTTTATGTCCTTCTCCACTATTAACCATTAGCTCAGTGTTTCTAATGTTCACCTTCAATCCTTTCCTTTATATGGCACCTTTTCATGCTAAAATCTTTACTGTAGTTCTTCGTCTGGGTTTCCTAGAATTACTAAATCATAAGCAAACATCAGTTCCCATAGTTTTTCTGGTTCCTTAATTGTAATGACAAAGTGTCAATAGCGACGAGGAACAGGAATGGACTTGGAGCATATCCCTGATGGATGCCAACCTTCGCAAGGAATACCCCAGTCTCCCAGATTTTGTCTGTTCTCGTTTTTCTTAATTACTAATATCCATAATGTGGGTTAGCAAACAAATTTGAGGACGAATCGTCTGAGTCGCCTATAAGAGCTAATAACGCCTTGGGACGTATTTACGGAGAGTAAAGTCTGTTATTTGAGGTGTTTCCCCTCTGACAGTTCTTTTGTCCTTCTATAAATATTTGTTTTTTCTTTCAGTGGATGTGAAGTGATCTGGTCGTTGATGCCGGTTGTCTTATTTGTTTTTTAATATATATATATATATATATATATATATATATATATATATATATATATATATATATATATATATATATATATATATATATATATATATATATATATATATATATATATATATATATATGATTTCGTAAAAAAGGGAGACGGGTCTCATCGGAAACAGAATTTTCCTAAAAGGCATAATAATTGTTATGGCATCTGTTGCTCAAAACGGCTGAACAAAGTGACATTATTTTTACCAGAGTTGTTAGTTTATTAGAAAAGCCTGTATGAATAGGGCCACATTTAGTTACTTTGTCCGATTTCATGGCAAACTTTTGATCAAAATGCTCTCTCTCTCTCTCTCTCTCTCTCTCTCTCTCTCTCTCTCTCTCTCTCTCTCTCTCTCTCTCTCTCTCTCTCTCATGGTATTCATGGTCAACATTCATCAATGAAAGGACTACAACAAAGGCTTGAAACATTAATGCATAGAGCTTTTGTCTCTTGTTAATTATTGACACCTCAACATTTAATTGCTGAATAGCCTGAATACAATAGACCATTTACCGAAAATGACATACTGAAACTATAATGGGTACTCTGTAGAGTGCATACATTCACCAACGCCACGTAACAAATAGGTAATTTAATTATGCACACTTTTTCACTAGTTTCATCCAAATTGGACAAAAATTAATACTTTTTAGCAAAAAGACGATTTCGACCTTTTTGTGACCTTGAACTGGACCATTGACCTAATCACTCCTAAAATCTAATCAAATTGGCCTTGGCCAGTCTCATCCCACCAAATGTCATGAGAATTACCCAACGATATAGCAAAAACAGTTTTGTTACATTTTTGTGACCTTGACCTTGATTACGTTGTATATCACAAGATACGCCACTGAATTATGCACAATTTTGCACTAGTTTCATGCAAATCGGATACAAATTGACCACGATAAAGCAAAAAGACGTTTTTACCTTTTCGTTACCTTGACCTTGACCTTTAACCCAATCTCTACTAAAATGCAATCAAATTGTCCTTGGATCAAGGCCAATCATCCCATCAAATTTCATGAGATTCATTCAGATAGTTTTTGAGTTAAGCGAATAAAAAACACACAGACAGACATACAAAATATACGGCTATCAAAACATAACCTTCGCCACAACGAAGTTGGTGAAGGTAACTACTAGATACTGACAATGAGTAGAATAAACGGACTACTTGAAGGACAATGGATTTCCAATTATTCTATGACTAGTGTGTGCGTGACCCGCACATACAGATTCAACCCTTTGCAACCCCTCCTCCTTTCCTAACTACAGCACGGCAGTTGGGTAATTTGTGGGAGATTGTTGTCTCCGAGTGGTTGCAACCAAGTGTGGCAGAATATATATATATATATATATATATATATATATATATATATATATATATATATATATATATATATATATGTATGTATATATATATGTATATATATGTATGTATGTATATATATGTATATATATTTATGTATATATATATATATATATATATGTATATATATATATATATATATATATATATATATATATATATATATATATATATACACTTGTTCTTTTATTATATAGAAGAGATTACATAAATGGATGACTTGAAGTTTCACTTTCAATATTATTATGTAAACCAGACAAGTGAAAGGCAGAACTCTATAATAGTTTTCAAATTGTTGGATGTTTTTATAATATTAGGTAGAATAACTTAGGTAAAAAATAAGCATATGTTACACTGCCAGAATGTTCTACATTACACTTTTTCAGTGTAGACAAATCCGACTAAAATACACTGAAAAGGAAACTTAAGGAGTTACAGTGCTTCAGCTTGTATCTCAATATTATTAAAATCCATTATTATTTTTTACAAATTTGATATGATATTTATCTTCGTGTTCGTATAAAAATCCTGTTTTTTCATTAACAAGAAGCCTCATTTTCTGTTACTTATGCCAAAATTTAGTTGTTAATTGTCTACTAGGTTTCATTATTCTCATCAAATTTTTTTTCGGTCTTATTACTTTTGATGATTTTAGATCAATTATTTGCATTCCTAGATTTAGACGAGTCATAGTAATGTAATTGGTTTTACAGCTGACAGTCGATTATTCTCCAGGAAAGTATACTAATTGGTATATTGAATTTATAGCTCGATCTAATTGTATCATATGGCGTACATAGGAGTATGAGTTGCAGAATGTTCCGAATAATAGGAGAAGGTTTAATACAAGATATATTGGGTAAAATAAATCAACATCACTTTACATTTAAATTAAAATTATTAATTGGCTGAATTATTTTCTGACATATGTACTGGTAATTAAGAATTTACATTATGAAAAAACCTAAACCATTTTACTCAACGGAAATGATTGAAATATGATCTGATATTACAATCTTACTAATTTGCTTTGATCAATTGGAAATGGCATTAATTTATAATGAAATAAAAATCCTAAGAAATATAAAAAAGTAGTTTCGTAAGTTATATTTTGATAATGTTTAAATTCCTTCTCTTACTTCAATCTGTTCAGCAGAGCTTTGGATAACAAAAAATATAAAGAATTCCTTAGTTCTACTCTCTCTCTCTCTCTCTCTCTCTCTCTCTCTCTCTCTCTCTCTCTCTCTCTCTCTCTCTCTCTCTCTCTCTCTTTCTCTAAAATGTACATATATATACATATATATATAGATATATATATATATATATATATATATATATATATATATATATATATATATATATATATATATATATATATATATATATACATACACACTTGAGTGAAGGAAGTTAAATTCACCATATAAGTTAATTACAAGGCTAAGACACACTTCAAATCTTTATCTTATTTGAACGAAGAAAGTTACTAATACACTACAGTAAAGGAGACTTTTATGTGAGAGATGCTTTAACTAATGCTTCTCCATTTTCTTCTTCTTTCTTTGACGGCTGTTTTCCGGTCCCATACAGCAGGAAAACCCTACTCTCTACAGGACCTCCACTGTCGTTTTTTTATCTTGTTCGTTCAGAGTATTCAACTGATCATATCACGTATTGCTCATTTACTGTTAAATCGTCAGTGTCAAACAACTCTCAGAATAAGAAAGTCTCCAGTTTCCTCTTGAAAGCCATAATGTCTTCAATCATTCAGATATCTCATGGGAGCTTATTATATGGTTTTGGGGCAGCATATTTAAAGGCTCTGGAGCCTACAGTAGTTATATACCTAGGTTCCAATAGTTTGAAACCATTTGTAACTATTCTCTTGTCAACACGATTTGTTGGTGGCGCAATATGTAGCAATTCTCTCAAGTATTTTGGACGACCGGTTCTGATAACTTATACCTAAAATTTGCTTTTGAGTAATGTCTGTAACAAAGTCTTTCAAATAAATTGATAAGCGTCTTTAAACGCAAAATAATTTCAAAATACGAAGGATATTACTGTTATATGTGGATTATTGTGAGCCACTTTACTCAGCTACAATCACAACATTGGAAGAAATTTTTAAAGATGATAATTACAGCTTTAAAAACATCGAGGACTTCGAAAATTATATCAGTATTTTTTATTATCCTCAGAATAAATGCTTACCTTGAATTTAATCAACACTTATGTATAAATATTATCAAGGACGCACTCTAAAATATTACCCGTCTTTCCGGATGACTGAGAACACAAACAAAATGTCTTGATAATGACGGCGCACAGATAATAATGTAGAGAGAGAGAGAGAGAGAGTGACGGCGCACAGATAATAATGTAGAGAGAGAGAGAGAGAGAGAGAGAGAGAGAGAGAGAGAGAGAGAGAGAGAGAGAGAGAGAGAGCAATTAATTTCTAAAGAAATTCTTCCTAACAAAATTGAAAAGTATATAAGTAGAAGAAAATTTTAAAATAAAAGATTACTGGTTAAATTTAGTTATGCAGACTTGTGGATATAATCCTTTGAAACGACATTATACGACTCACACTTAATGAGAAATAGCAACAAGAAATTTATCAAGTGATCGTAGCAACTGAATCATTTTCGTCCCCTTATCATTAAAGATAAAAGTAGTTTCAAATTTTCTTTGGAAATCACCTGGTTCTGTTACCCTCTTGCATTTTGGCGTGTTTTAATCATTATTCATTTCTTATAATATTACTATATGATATCTAAGCCCTTAAATATCTTTGATGTTGATAACTTATCTCTTTAGTTTTATCTTGGTATCGTATGAAGATGCTATGTATTTTAATAGAAACTAGCTCATTCTTTTTCTCCTTTATTGCATTATATTATTCATATATCTGTATATATATATATATATATATATATATATATATATATATATATATATATATATATATATATATATATATATATATATATATATATATATGTATATATATATATATATATATATATATATATATATATATATATATATATATATATATTTATATATCACAGGTTATTTATAGGTAGATTTTCAACTATTTTCTAAGTTTCTCAGAAAAACAGTTTATTTCCTTGTGGTGGCCGATGTGGTAACGTCTCTGATAGGTGAACGTCAGACTGGGGTTCGGGTCCCACTTAAACTCTATAGTTTCTTTGGTCGTTGTAATCTCACCATCCTTGTGAGTTAAGGATGGAGGTGTTTGGGGGAGGGGAGCCTATAGGTCTATCTACTGAGTCATCAGCAACCATTGTATGGAGAGGAGGCTTGGGCGCTGATCATATGTAATGTATATGTGGTTAGTCTATAGGGCATCCATTGAGCGGCCTTTTAAACCTTTAAAACTTTATCGTTTCCTGCAAATTATATTTCTCTTCCTTCATACTCGTGGGTGTCTAGAGCATACATGCATAAGCAACAACGTGACTTTTCTCTTTGATTTCAATTAGGCTTTTTTATTCCAATGAAGCAAGAGGTCAAAACAGATTAGTCATCCGTTCTGAAAAATATGGGAAACAAACGGGTCACAACAAGGGAGATTGGAAGCCGTGATCATCATCTTTGACTTATTATAAGAAATAATATCTAACATTTCCCTCCAGAGGATTTTGGGCTGAATCAGCGTTTATGTATCCTGCTTGCACACATA
>NC_090754.1:34955221-35072721 GCF_036898095.1 Palaemon carinicauda | reverse complement strand
TGGCTCCAAGGATCCTAAAACAAGATTAATTACTTAAAAGCTTATGTAACATTTTATGCAAAATGCTCTGTAAAAAAAAAAAAAAAAAAGCATTATTTTTAAGTAATTTGAAATATAAATACATAGTAACTTATTAAACATAATGATGAAGCAGATCATTTCCTATGACAAAATAAAGGATTTTCTTAAGAAAAATACAATCGAGAATTGGCTATGCATGAGGATCAGCGCTTTATTCATAGCAGAAATTACATTCTGGCAACTTACGTTTACGAAAACATCGGCGTGTATATGACATTTTTCTATCTTTATTGTGATATTTCTTCGAATCATTATCTATTGTTCATAAAGTGTTTTAAAATCCAATTAAGTCAGACCTTAGGACTGTAAATATTTTCAGATATTTGTAAGAAAACAAGATAAATGGCATCGTATAATGACATAAGTATTTTTGACAGCCACCAATCAGCAACGAGGTTTATGACGTCATCATTGTACAATGGAAAGGATACTTAAAAATTTCCGTTTTCTTTTGTAAAAAAAAAAAAAAAAAACGTGAAGATGAGGGCATTAAAATAAAAAAAAAAATAACTAAAAAAAAATTTTTGTCATAGCACAACAAATTTTCCAAATATATTAACCAAGATTTTTTTTTGTTATGGTGGGTGGGGTGAATTTTGGCTTATTGACGTAACCATATTCAATGGCATCATATTGTATTTGGTAGGGTAGTGCAGGCCTAGTTTGAGGCATGACACAGCCCTACCCAAAGGCGAATTCAGTGAACATACACTGTTGTGTTTGGGAATATGTTTTGAAGTTGATCAGTTTCAAAAACATTTTCAAGCCATGTAAGATAGGTATTTAACAAATACTGTGCAAATGTTAATGAGATGGCCGAGTGGTAAACATTCCTGGTTATATGAGCATGATGAAGCCAAAGAATTTCTCCTTAGGGTATTAGCGCCATCATTGCATCTGCTGCATTGCACTACTGGCGTTACTAAAGGGTCATTACAGCATTCATTTGGGCCGGAACAGGAAATGCACCCACCTTTTATCCCTCTACTTTACCTCCGTTACCACTTCCTTTCTTCCATCCTGCTCTCAAGCCTTTAATAACGTCAGCTTCAAAGTGCAATTGTCAGGTTTCCTCTACTTGTCCCTGGTTGCTTTAATGATTTTCATCTCATCACGTTATCTATCATTTTTTAATAGTTCTCTGAACTTTCCCCAAAACCACCAAAACATCGTGATAATAAAAGTCCCCAGGTTGCTCTTCCAGTGTTAAGAAATTATTATTATTATCATTATCATTATTATTATTATTATTGTTACTAGCTAAGCTACAACCCTAGTTGTAAAAGCAAGATGCTATAAGCCCAAGGGCTCAATCACTTTTTACTGTAGTATTAATGTGTTTTCGACTTTCCTTATATTTGGTGCTATAATAATCGAGGACAACCAATATTGCCTCGGGTTGATGACGTCTTTATTAATCAGTTTGTCCTAATGCATATGATGAATGTCTTAGTCCATAAGGTAAGGAATAACTTTTTTCCTTAA
This sequence comes from Palaemon carinicauda, assembly GCF_036898095.1. Classification (NCBI taxonomy): domain Eukaryota; kingdom Metazoa; phylum Arthropoda; class Malacostraca; order Decapoda; family Palaemonidae; genus Palaemon; species Palaemon carinicauda. The sequence continues at coordinate 35,071,155 of NC_090754.1, read as the reverse complement.
CATAATTGTCTTTACAGAATATGGAAATGAAAATCTTGAAATCTACCAACAGAATGTAGATAGACGAAATAGTTATCCATTTGAAGAATGAATAAGTGTGTCGGTTGCCATGGAAACCAATGTTTACGTTTAGAATAATGGTTCCAAGGATTCTAAAACAATATTTATGTCTTGAAAGTCTGTATATAATTTTATGCAAAATGAGAGGTAAAAATTCCACACTTTCTATAATGTTTGGAAATATGAATATAAAAGTGTTTATTAAATATTAAGATGGATAGAATGATTCTATACAAAAAAATAAGAATTTTTCCTAAGAAATATAGAATCGAGTATTAGCTATACATGAGTAACACGAGCTTCATTTTAGTAGTAATTACTTTCTGGTAACTACAGTTGCAAAGCTATGGCCTTTATATGATGATCTCCAAGTCTTCTTGTGATGTTTCACAGAATATTTGTCTATTGTTCCTATAGTATTATAAAATCAAATTAGATAGGCACAAAGAAGTGTAAATACTTTCAGATATTTGTAAAGAAACAAGCTACATGGCATCATACAATGACGTAAGCAAGTGTTTTAATAGCCACCAATCGATGGCAAGGTTTATGACGTCATTATCGTGGTTCTAAAGGAAACTTACACATTTCAGTTTTCTTTGGAAAGGAAAGCAATGAAGCAGAGGGCATCTTTGTATTCTTTTTTCTCACATTGATTGATTGATTTAAAGTTTTCAGGCATCCTGACATTTTTTTTCTCACATTCATAACGAGATTTTTCAAAAAGTAACCATGATTTTTTTTTAATTGGGGAGAGAAATATTTGCTTCTTGAGTGATTATGTTCAAGAGAGTCAAATCACATTCAGTAAGGTTGTGCAGGCCAAGTTTTGGGGTAGCATAAAAACAGCGACTTCAATGAACCTTCAGTTGAGATGATAGGGAATATATTTTCTTTTTAATGTTATCAATTTCAGAAATGGCTTTAGATCATATAAGTATTGCAACATGTACTTTAATAATATTAATGTAAGTGATGAGCACCGATTCTTCCTGACTTTACAGTATAAGAACATGATGGATCCCCTAATCTAAATGACCTCAGTACATCCACTCATGCCCTTACCCCAATAGCTACCCCAGTATAAGTTTAAAAGCTTTTTTTTTACAATGTATAATAATTGTTTATTTTTTATTATTCTTTATGATTTTGAAAAGGGATGTATATAGTTAGAAGGTTTACTGAGACAATCCAGTTCATTTGGCAGTCAAGGACTTTGGAAGAAAAGCAATAATTTTGAAACAGGATTTAGTATATCTCTAGTCCTTGGTTTATCAGTATCTCAATTAACATTTGAGCAAATTCATCCTGGAACTCTCTGAAGAAATCTGAAATCGATTGAAGAAAGTTCAGTGAAAAAAAGTTTGCATAAATATTTTTGTGCTTTAAGGTTTGTCACTTGTGTAGTTTAGTTATGTTTTTTTTTTTTTTTAGATATTCACAGGTACAGACTAATTGAATTTAAGTGTAACATTTTTTATTCCAACTGTCTGATATCTTTATGTATTCTTAACATTCCTTGAATTAGAACAAATGTCGTTGCTAAAAATTTTCCTTTCCCCACCAGTATTTGAAATTACACTCCCCTAATCTCACTAGCTGTCTGTTCGAAGTTGTCTAATCTACTATCATAATCACTTAACGATAAGAATAGTTTATATTTTAGAAAATATTCGTAACCATAACAAAGACCCCAATATCGGAAATCAATTCAAAAGTTACTCAAGTCATGATGAATGCTAAATTAAGAATAGTATTCTCATTTACATTCTTAACAAGAATTGTTCAGTATCAGCAGTGTCCTTTTAAAGTACTTAGCTCATTAATACACTTAACGTAGATATCCACAATCTTTATTAGAGGATTCTCCTCTCATTTCCACATCCAAAGATTTATAACGTCTCCCTATGTTCATTTTCTTTTCTGTTAAAGTCTAAAAAAATCTGATTATTTTTTTCTTGTTAGTTTTGTGGTCACCAGACGAATATCCAAACATTGCTATCTTTTATAGAATCAAAATCCTTGTTAATGCAGCTGTGAATTAATATAAAACCAAACCAGCTCATGATGTCTGACAGTCACACATGTCCCGAAGTGCATAATTTTGTTATCAATATCACTAACCTTTTCCCAGGTTCCAACTTCACAATATGGGCAGCCTCCTTACTATAGGTTTAAAAAATGACATTCATTAATTATCCTCTCCATTACATACGATTTTTTCTACAAGTAAGTACATAGTATACGCATATTTACTATATCAAAAATAAAGAAATGAAATATCAGACAAGGTAACACTCGATAAATGTTATTTTTTCTTAAATAGCACTCTGTGGACGCGCGCGTTTGAAACCAACCCTAATCGTAATATATATTAGACAAAATACTCGGATTCTGAAAATAATCCACTAAGTGTCATTTTATTCCCTAGCAACTTGGTTAAAAAGGTTACCACTGTAATTTCATCCACACCAAACCTTAGAGGTAATAAGTTTTGGTTTCAGTTTGCCAGTCTTTTTTTTTTTTATTTTATTTTTTTTTTCTTTTCTTTTTGTTATTGTACTTTGTACATGTTATGTATTATTGTAGCTGTATCATCTCATTGGTTCCAAGAACAAAATTTACATTAACACTACCATTATAGGTAAACCTCGTAGTAATAATAGCACTTAGTCTTATGTGCACTGGTGTCTACATTTATATTTTGATAACTTGCAATTTGCTATAACCTCATTACCCACAAGTTCTCTTCCTTAACTTTATAAAGAAAGGTTCCAATTTCCGTTTTAGGAGCGAACGGATCCATCTCTGATATATCCAATATTTTTTTTTTTATATATATATAATCAATTTAGCATTGAACGTTGGGCAACTTTTTCCAGCTATAATGCAAGTTCATTGACACTTATGTTGTCTACTGATGGCTTTTCTATGCACAACTAAAGAAAAATAAGCTTGAAACTGCAATGCTTGCGAGATATTTTATCATAGCTTAACTTTAAACACATTTCATTTTCTGAATAGGTGGCCGAATTCAGAATATGGACATTGATTAGTAGGCCTATGTACTACAATTGCTAGTCTTTTTGTTTGTTTACTGCACAATGAGCATGATGGGGAAAATCATCATCTTAGTAATACCGTTTCTAACCGTTCAGAAAAAATGCAAGTAGTCACAGGCGCCAAAATATGCATGGACGTGAATCACAAGTTTAACGCTCCCGTAAGAATGTTGTCAATCAATAATTTTTAATGCATTAGGATGTGTGTTTTCAACTTTCCTCAAATTCTGTGTTGTATTAATCAAGCATCATTAACATTGCAGCAGATTAATGACGTCATTATTAACAAATGAGAGTTCAAAAATATCGAGTCTTAATGTAGACCAAATAACTTGCTTGATGTATAAGATAATGAATAACCTACTTCCGTTACATGATTACATTGATAGGATGTTGTAATAAAAACTACATTATAATCTATCAACAAACTGTATCGTAGATTGACGAAATAGCGATTCGTTTTAAGAATAAGCGTTGTGGTTGCCATGGAAACCAGTGTTTACTGTTGGAATAATGGTTCCAAGGATCCTAAAACAAAGTTAATTGCTTAAAAGCTAATGTATAATTTTATGTAAAATACTTTGTTTAAAACCCACATTATTTTGAAATAATTAGAAATATAAATATATAGTTACTTGTTAAACATAAATATGAATCGGATGATTTATTAGGGCAAAACAAAGGATTTTCTTAAGGAAAATACAATTGGGCATTGGCTATACATGACGAGCGGTGCGTTATCTATAGCAGAAATTACATTCTGGCAACTTGCGTTTACGAAAACATTTTCGTATATAAGATACTTTTTTATAAATACTTTGATGTTTCAACGGATAACTATCTATTATTCATATAGAATTTTAAGTAAAAACAATGTTTTTGTCACAGTATAACTAATTTCCCAATATATCAACCTGCATTTTTTGTTAGAGGTGGTGAGAAATTTTAAGGTCGTCATATTGTATTTGGTAAGGTAGTGCAGTCCTAGTTTGAGGCATCCCCAAAGGTGACTTCAGTGATCCTACACCTTGTGTTTGGGAATATGTTTTGAAGTTGATCAGTTTCAAAAACATTTTGAAGCCATGTAAGATAGGTATTTAACATATACTGTGCAAATGTTAAGGAGATGGTCGAGTGGTAAACATTCCTGGTTATATGAGCATGACGAAGCCAAAGAATTTCTTCTTATGGTATTAGCGCCATCATTGCATCTGCTGCATTGCACTACTGGCGTTGCTGAAGCGTCATTACAGCATTCATTCTTGCCGGAACAGGAACTGCACCCACCTTTTATCCCTCTACTTTTCATCCGTTGACACTTCCTTTCTTCCATCGTGATCTCCAGCCTTTGATAACGTCAGCTACATCGTGCAATTGTTAGGTTTCCCCCTCTTGTCACTGGTTGCTGTAATGATTTTCATCTCATCACTTTTTATTAGTTTGTTGTACCTCCCCAGCACCACCAAAACAATCGAGGTGATATAAGGCCCAGGGAACTCTTCCAGCGTTAAGAAATTGACTTCAATTATTTATTTGATTTACTTAGGCCAATATTTACAAAGCTAAATATTATAATTTCTAAGAGAACCCACCCATCCATACTAAGTAACTTTATTTGGCTAATAAAGCTAGTTGAATTCAGAATATGGACACCTGATAGCCTACATCTGGGGCATTCCTGTGCTATTCTGTAAGATGTTTCCTTATTACAGACTTCAGATGTCCATTTCTTTGAAAATAATATTCTTATTCCTAGAAAGAAAACTTTGTATACGCCAAGATTGAAAAAGTATCAGTTAGCTACAGGCTGAGCACGAAGAGAAAAAAAAAAGGCTTGGAGCAACATAGCTAAACCTTCAGAAAATGCAAATTGTACCGGGTGCGGGGGACAAATGAAAAAAAAAAACAATCACTAACTAGAATCGCAATGTAACGCTCCCCTAAGAGAGCTGTCAATCACTCCTTACTGTTCGTGCTAATGAGTGTTTTCGTCTTTCCTTATACTTGGCACTGTAATAAACCAGGACAACCAATATTGCCTTAGGTTTATGACGTAATTATCAATCAGTTTGTCCTACTGCATATGATGAGTGTCTTAGTGCATAAGATAAGGAATAACTTGTTTCCTTAACCTAATTTTCTTTAAAGAATATTGTAATGAAAATCTAGAAATCTACCAACAGAATGTAAATAGACGAAATAGTTATCATTTGGAGAATGAGACGAAATAGTTATCCATTTGGAGAATGAGACGAAATAGTTATCCATTTGGACAATGAATAAGTGTGGCGGTTGTCATGGAAACCAATATTTATGTTTAGGATAATGGTTCCAAGGATTCTAAAACTATATTGATTTCTTGAAAGTCTTTTGTATAATTTTATGCAAAATGCGATGTAAAAACTCCACAATTTCTATAATGTTTGAAAATATGAGTACACTTATTTATTGAATATTAAGGTGGATAGAATGATTTTGTACAAGAAAATAAAGCATTTTCTTAAGAAATATAGAATCGAGTATTGGCTATACATGAGTAACACGAGCGTCATTTTAGTAGAAATTACTTTCTGGCAACTACAGTTGTAAATCTATGGTGTATATATGATGATCTCGAAGTCCCATTGTGATGTTTCACGGAATATTTGTCTATTCCCATAGTATTATAAAATCAAATTAGTTAGACACAAAGAATTGTAAATACTTTCAGATAATTGTAAGGAAATAAGCTACATGGCATCATACAATGACGTAAACAAGTGTTTTTGACAACCAGCAGTAGGTGGCAGTTAACCACCTAGGGGCTAGACGCACCGTCAAAAAGCCCCTGTCCGGAGAGAAGCTCCGGGCAATCTAAAGAAGAAGAAGTAGGTGGCAAGGTTTATGACGTCATTGCCGTACTTTAAAAGGAAACTTACACGTTTCCGTTTTCTTTGGTAATGAAAGCACTAAAGAAGAGGGCATCGTTGTATTTTTTTTCCAACATTCATAACCAGTTTTCTCCAAAAGTAACCATGATTTTTTTTTAATGGGGGAGAGAAATATTTGCTTCTTGAGTGATTATGTTCATGAGGGTCATATTACATCCTTAATATTAAGGTTAAATATTTTCATTCAGACATAATATAACCAATATAAAAATATCCTTATTATCACCATTATATATTCACGGTGCTAAAATATGTTACTTTGTATAGCAAAACTCTGAAGGGTGAGGTGAGGTGAGTGCATGTCCCAAAAGACTCCCTCTAATATTTTATTAGATATTAAATGACAAGATTTATTGGAGAGGTGTGCGATTTATAATTCTAAACGATTAATAATACAAATGTCTGATATAGCTGAATATATTATTGAGGAAAGTGATGTTCTTTGGTATTGCAGCACAAGAAAGCTCGGTGTAGTGTTTTATGTTTTTCTATTCGCCTTCTGTTATCATGATTTTCATCAAGTAATTAAGCTTGTGGATAAAGTGTCATATTAAGTAAAGCTAATTGATTTCATCTCTAATATTAATGTGAGAATTTTCCAATTCAAAATAAATCTGTATCGAACTGTCTTCCTATTGAATCTTTAAGTATTATGTTATATTCAACCTGATAGGGTTAATGGTTTGTATTAAGTTCATTCTGAAATGCACTCGGAAACCATTGTCGTAAGAGTGTCCGTGATGACAACCTCGACTCTTAGGTTTTCATGTGGGCTTGTCAAGGTGAAGTAGCTTCTCTTCTATATGATTGAGTCGTATTATAGATGCACATAAATTGTTGCTTAATAAAAAGTATTCCACTTAGATGTTGCAGGTATTTAAAACTCGGATTCAATTTATAAGGTTCATCTCTATTATTCCCTTATTCTATCATACTTATTTGATTAATAGACTTATTGGAATAGAATGGCGTCGAGCAAAAGACCGATTTATTTTATCCAGAAAGAAATTGTCTTCTTACGTGATTAGTGCCATCATTGCACCTGCTGCATTGCACTACTGGAATTACCAAATGGTCATTGTACATTACTTTTGGGTCGTAAGAGGAACTACACCTGTCTTTTATCCCTCTACCTTTCCTCTGTTACCACTTCCTTTCTTCCATCCTGCTCTCCAACCTCTAATAACGTCAGCTTCAAGTTACCCTACTTGTCCCTAGCTATTTTTTTTTCTTTTTTTTTTCTTTTTTTTCTTTTTTTCTTTTTTTTTTTTTACCTCCAACACCACCAATTGAGGAGGGGTACAAGGCCTAGGCACATCATTCAATATTAAGAAATTGTGGTATCCAATTGGAAACCCCTGTATGGCAATCTGTAGGACGGGATTCGAAAACAGCTTAAGCCCCATACTTTCTAGTAGTGTCAGCAACCTCGTAATTGTTGTGAGCCAAGGATGTTTTTTTTTTTTGTGGGGGGAGGAAGCAACCAATGGGTCTACGTGCTGAGTCTTCAGCAGCCATTGCGTGGCCCTCCCTGATTTTAACTTAATGGAGAGAGAGAGAGAGAGAGAGAGAGAGAGAGAGAGAGAGAGAGAGAGAGAGAGAGCTGATCATATGTTTATGTATAGGACAGTGACTCCTCAACTCCGAAACTCAGCAATGACAATGTTTTCTTAACTCTGTATGACTTTTTAAAATTTTCGGTGTGATTCGTGATAACAAATTTACTATTGAGAAACACATTACGTCTGTCTTCTTCAATTGGACAAAAAATAGGCTTATTGAGAAAGTAAAGATTTTCTGTGATGTTGTTTACCTTTTTTTCTTTATTTCAGTGGAGAACATTATGTCATTAGCCATAACTGTAATGTTTTAAAAGATACTCGGCTCATTTTATGTACCAACAAGAAAGCCTGCTGGGTGAGTATCCTTCCTGCCATTTCTTACCGTAGATGACACCTCGGGTTGTTTATTTTGGCAGATGATTTGAATATTGGATAAACGTTAAAGTTATGACTAATCAAATTCTTATCCTTCTGAATTGCTGCACAAGTAAACTCAGTGTTAGGTCATAAGTTTTCAAGTTTGCTTTAATTCCTTACAATTGTTGATGAGTATATTAGCTAATTGGATAATCGATGGATTGAATAAAACCGGTTGATTTTATAACCAAAGATTTTGTTGTAATTCTCGAATTCTTAGATGACTAAATTTTAAAGTCTTCCTATTTGATCCCTCTTTTGAGAAATTACCAAACCTTAATAATTATAAGTTCAGCCTAATGGAATACAGACTAAGTTGGCTAAGAAAGACTTTAACGTATGATTTTTTTTATTTTGTAGATTTTTTTTAATCTTGAATATATTTATCTAAATTTTCCATAGAGTAATTGAGGGTAAAGACTAAAACGTTTATCGGAGTCAGTGTTGATGCAACTGGTAGTGACATTTAACTCGAATTGTGCAGTTACTGTATTTTAGCTGTTTTTTTTTTTTTCTTAGTTTTTAGTTTCAAATACCTGCACAGTATTTTTTTCTAGTCCTTTCCTAGTGGTTTCTTTCCTGTTGGTCACAAATCACAAAAACAAAAAATCAAATCAAATCAGAAGCTTCTAAAAGATTAAACATATTAGTTTCTATATGAGTTATGTCTTTTGATTTTTCGATTTTCCCAATTTTTCAATCTTTGATGATAACTGATGTTATTATTGGCCCAGCAAATAGAAGCCATGTGAGGTTAACCTCAATCTCCAAGATTTTAAGGATGTTGCTTCCTTTAACTAAGACAAATTTACTAAAACAGTAATGATATTTAGGAGACTACATCGTATCATGGAAAAAAACTCACTCCTCCATTTCAACATTCATATCTTAATTTTGTGTAATGGGAATAATGTTATGGAATTTATTTCCAATATGATGTTTACCGTTATAATAAACAAGATTTGACGATAGTGGAAGGATTTGTCTCAAAGTAAAAATTGGAAACGATGAGGAGGAAGAGGTTAATTTTGAAATGAGGTTGCTAGCATCATGAAGTTTCTACGACAGGTCTGTGGGAGCTAATAAATACGGTGGTTTCATATTTTTCTCTTTTACACAGAATATTCGACCGATGAGAATATTTGTTTCGCTATTTTGGGTCTCCTTGTAAGCTGGGAGTGTAAATTTTATTGATACAAGATATCCCCGGTGATATATTGATTCCTGCTGTGATATAGAAACATATGAAATTCCTTTGGCGCTCGGGAAGGTCTAACCTTGCTGTTATTACAACTAATACTACATTACTAAAGTGTAATGAGTTTCCATCCAACAACACCCAGTTATGATTTTTTTACTTTAATCCGTTTCTATAAAGCAAAATATCAACTTTTCTTCTTCCTATATCTAGTATAGAAGATATATTTGATTTTTTCATGTTGCTATGGTTAACTAAAAAAAAATCTATGCAAATTTAAGCCTATAAGAATCTGCCAAATAGGCTGTCAATCAATTACATTATTACGAGGACTGCTAGGAACAAGAGACCTTGATTGGCCCAAACATATCTCAATCTAAGGACAACAATAATACAGCCAATTTTTAATTTAGTTATATATTTTTTATATTTACATGCACAGTATGTCTTCTCAAACCAGCATGTGACATATAATTCAGAGCATGAAATAAAAGATTTTCTAATTATTTCTCCAAAAAAGTTATTTACTTGATTGTTTGCTTACGGCGGGCAAATTTCCTAATTACTGTACATTACACACGGAAACCCCGTGTGTCCTGCAGGACTTACAAGATCTGTTTGTCGTGTGCATTCTTAAATATTCTAGAGTATTATACAGTGTAATCCACTATAATTGTAAAATTCATGGTATCGTGACATTTCCTTAATTAAAAAATCTTCAACATCTTGAAAGACTTTATATCACCAGTGCTCCTAATAGCAAAATGGAGTTTTTCATGCAATTTTGAGGCCATATTTTCTAAAGTTGTAGATCCTACGTACAGTCGAAGTGCATCTTGGTTCCAAAACTTTAAACCATTCGGAGCTATTCTCGTGACGACGCCATTTGTTTTGTAGCAATTATCTTGAATGTTTTGAACATCCAGTTCTGATAATTTGATAAGTCATTCTATCTTTAACTGGCAGCTAGTGTAGTTCAATCACTACAATGGGTAATCATTTCATTGAGTGGGAAACCTTTTATCAGCCTTGCTCTTCCGTTTATTATGTTTTATAACTAAGTTGTAATATGGGTAACTTTTAACAGATTGAGTTAAGGTAAACAGTTGATCACATTTATTTACAGAACAGTCATCCAGAAATTTCAATGCAACAGCATTGTTTGTAAGGGGATATTCAGTGGGTTTTTTTTTTCTTTTTTTTATTTTTTTTTTTTGCATTATTAATTGATCACCAAGAGAATAGTATAAATACAAAACAGGATTGGGCATAGTAAACTGCTCTTGGGCACCCCACTTCTTAACAGTTCATATGATGAATGATTATTTCCATTTCGTACATAAGTTTCTGTTAACAACGTTATCTCTTATACACTCAAAAGCTTCATCATTAATACAACTAAATCGAGAATTATTTATTAGTATTTCATGCGCAATAATTATGGTAAAATTAGCCTACATATAATATTCCATCAACTATATTTCTTAATCTCAGATTGTTAGTCTTACAACATGGGAGCCTCATAATCTGTAACGTTAGTTCCATGCATAAAGAATTTGATCTAATGTGTATCTCATATTACATCCAAATATTTTTACGTGAATTGTCTGAAAAACATGAAAAAAAAAATAATTTAGAACAACATAAAAGGGCCTTACGTGGTCCAAGGACTCTGGAAGCTAACCAATAATCTTGAAACAGGATTTAGTGTATCTTTAGTCCTTGGTTTATCAGTATCTCATTTAACATTTGAGCAAATTCATCCAGAAATTTTTTGAGGAAATCTGAAATCAAGTGAAGGAAGTTCTGTGAAAAAGTTTGTATTAATTTTATTGTGCTTTAGGGTTTGTCACATGTGTACTTAAGTTATTATATTTTTTTTTCTTAGATCTTTACATTTATAGACTATTCTAAGTTAAGTGTGATACAATTTTATTCCAACTTGCTGATCTTATTTTAGTTGGTTTATCATTCCCTGAATGCTAAAAAAACTTTTATTTCCCCACTAATATTTGAAACTATGCTCGCTGAATCCCGCTAGGTGTTTCAAGTTTTCCGATCCACTACCATAATAGTTTAACGATGAGAATAATTCACATTTTAGAAAATCTTCGTAACCATAATAAGTCCCCAATATCAGAAATCAATTCAAAGGTTACTTAAGTCATGGTGAATGTTAGATTAAGAATAGAATTCTCATTTACACTCTTACCTAGAATTGTTCAGTATCTGCAGCGTCCTTTTAAAGCGATTAGCATTTTAAAACAGTTAACGTAGATATCCATTATCTTTATCAGGGGATCCTTTTCATTGCCACATCCAAAGTTTAATATCTGTGTGATCATTTTTTTTCTGCTTATAAAATCTAAAAAATCTGATTTACCAATTTCCTCGCATTGTTATCTTTTTATGGAATCAAAGTCCTTGTTAATGCGAATCCGAATTTATTATAAAACCAAACCAGCTCATGATATCTGAGCGTTACACATGCCTCAACGTACATAATTTTGTCATCAGTACCATTAACCGGTTTTCCAGGATCCAATTTTAGAATATTGGTAGCCCCTTTATGATGGGTTTCTAAAATAACATACAGTAATTATTCTCTCCATTATATAAGATTTATTGCAAATGATTACTGATGGAGTACCTGCAATAAGATATGTTTTCCCATGGCGGGCAGGCGCCAAGTGAGTGGCACGGTGCCGGTTGCAGAGAGCAACCGAGTCAGTCTGTATCTGAGGACGCATTAAACTACATGTCTCACCATCGTGTGTCTCTTGTCCTACCTTGACATCCAATATGGCGCAGTGACCATCAAGGACCAACGTGACCCTCACCATGCCCTTCCAGCGCCGCTCAATGCAGTCCACCCCAAGGGCCGCACGCCCCGTCGTCCCCCGTGGGCTTGTCCCTGCCCTGCAAGAAGCCAGGCAAGCCATGGCGGCACAGCAACATATGATCAACGCTCTCCGTGACCGGCTTACGACACATGCTACCCCTGCACCTCGTGTCCCTGCGTCTGCAGCCCCGGAGAAGTGCGAAATTGAGCTGAAGCCCGCCGCATTCAGGTCCTGGAGGAGGTCGATGGAATGCTGGATCGAACTGTGCAGACTACCGCCCCACGAGGTAGTCCACCACATCAGGCTATACTGCACACCCCCTCTGCAACGGGCGCTGGACGCCAGATTCACATCACAGGAATGGAGCAACCTCACCGCTACGGAAGCCATGGACTTTATTCGCGATATTGTGTTGCGTTCTACAAACCGTGCCGTGTTATGGTCGGAGTTTTTTAACGCGGTACAAGGCCCAGGAGAAAGTGTCGGTGATTACTTTTTAAATTGTTCTCAGAAGGCCACCGATTGCAATTTCCAGTGCCCTCAGTGTCAGTGTAATCTGGCTGAATACATGTTATTACCCAAGTTAATGGTGGGCCTAAGCGATGAGGCTATGCGTCGCCATGTATACCAGTGTAGCAATGACATCAATAGTGTTAGTGCCCTTAGGGCCAAGTGCTGTGCCTACGAGGCGGCCCGCGTCGACGCCGCTGCACGCCAATGCAACTGGAGGGAATCTGCTTGTGCAGCTGGCAGCGAAACACCCGAGGCAGATCATCCGAGTGCAACCGTCGCTGGCACAGGCAGGGGTCCCCCACCCCCTCCCTGCGGGAACTGCGGTGGGCGCCATGCCTCTGGTAGAGCTTCATGCCCCGCTAAATCCGTCTTATGCAACGGGTGCCACAAGCAGGGCCACTATTACAGATGCTGCAGGAAGTCACAGGCAAAATCGGCAGGATCCCCGACAGATGTGTCTTAGTGCTACGTCTAGCGCTGTGCTTGTTGCAGGCGCCAACCTCGCCCGCCACCCAGTAGTGGAGGTGACAGTCGTTCACAACGATACAGGAGTACGAGTGCCAGTCACCGCCGTGGCGGACACTGGGGCACAGGTATGTGTGGCTGGGCCCTCCTTGCTATCGCACCTCCAAGTCCGCCCAGCAGCTCTTACACCCCGGGCTGGCTTGCGGGATGTGGCAAACCTTCCCCTGAAGTGCCTTGGATCTGCCGTGTGCCACGTCACCCTGCAAGGTCGCACCACGGAGCAGGACGTGTACTTCGTGCAGTCGGCAAAGCACCTCTTCCTGTCGTTGGACGCTTGCAAGGATTTAACGCTGATACCCAAGGAGTTCCCCCATCCCTCCCCCGCGGTGGCACACGTGAGCCTGTTCGATGGCACAGCCAGGCGGGCCGCCCAGGTACCACCCCGACCTGCCGAGGTGCCCATGCCGCCCCAGGAGGAACATGCGGCCAGGTTGGAAGCCTGGCTCCTGCAACATTTCGCTACGACAACATTCAACTCAGCCAGGAAGCCACTGCCAGTGATGCAGGGGAAACCGCACCGTATTCACCTGCTCCCAGGAACTACGCCTTACGCATGCCATACCCCAGCATCAGTACCGAAACACTGGGAAGAGGAAGTGAAGGCCCAGCACGAAGAAGATGTCGCCCGTGGCGTTATAGAACCGGTACCCGCTGGACAGCCAACCGAATGGTGCGCCCGTATGGTGGTCGTCGCCAAGAAATCAGGACAGCCACGCCGCACAGTCGACTATCAGCGCCTCAACGCATCTTGCCTACGGGAGACACATCACACCCCCGCCCCATTCGACATGGTGTCCGGGGTTCCTAAGCACACGTTCAAGACTGTGGCGGACGCGTACTGGGGATACCACCAGGTGGAGTTAGACGAAGAAAGTCGCGATCTAACCACATTCATTACCCCCTGGGGAAGGTTTCGTTACCGTCGTACACCCATGGGGCACTGCTCTGCCGGCGATGCGTATACCAGACGATTTGACGACGCCATCCAGGACATCCAGAGGAAATACAAGTGCGTGGACGACACCTTACTCTACGACGACAACATCGAGGGGGCCTTCTGGCATGCCTACGACTTTCTCGAAACATGCGCAGCCAAGGGTATCACGCTTAAGCCGGAGAAATTCCAATTCGCCAGAAGGGAAGTAGACTTCGTGGGCTTCAACCTGGGCTGGGAGGCCTACAAGCCAACAGAGGAACGTTTGGCGGCCATCAAGAACTTCCCGATGCCACGTCAGCCCTCTATCACCGACATAAGGGCTTGGTACGGATTTGTCAACCAGCTGGCGCCATTCCTCGCAACAGCCCCTATCATGAACCCGTTCAGGGAGCTCCTCAAAAAACCAACTGGGAAGGCAGTGTACTGGGACGAGGCACTCCGCACCAAATTTCATCACGCCCAAGACATGATATGCCAACTAGCGAAGGACGGACTGGCCTACTATGACAGGAGCCACCCCACAGCAGCGATCACCGACTGGAGTAAAGAAGGCATAGGGTTTGTAATCCTGCAACAGTACTGCTCATGCAGCTCCGCCAATACGCCCTTTTGCTGCACGGGTGGGTGGCGCCTGGCACTATGCGGCAGCCGCCATCTCACCGCCGCTGAAGCTGGCTACGCTGCCGTGGAGGGGGAGGCCCTTGCGGTAGCCTGGTGTCTCCAGAAGGCGAGGCTGTTCTTGCTGGGGTGCCCCAACCTCACCGTTGTGACGGACCACCGCCCGTTAACCAAGTTACTGGGGGATCGTGCCCTTACGGAAATCTCGAACCCCCGCCTTTTCAGGCTGAAGGAGAGAACTCTGCAGTACCGATTCAGGGTCAAGTACCTGCCAGGGAAGCGTAACAGCGCGGCGGACTTCCTGTCCCGATACCCCGCCTTAAAAGCCGATCCCAGCGCCTACGACATGGACCTCGACGAAGACCTCACCGACACCATGGCGGCCGCCGTCGTGGCAGCAGTGGAGCACGACAGCTGTGTCGTGGACGAGGCGAGAGTTAGGCACGCCGCTGTCATCGACCCCGTGTACCAGCTGCTCGTTTCCAGGGTCCTGGCCGGGGACTGGGCCGATAGGAAGTCCCAGGAAATTGCGTGCCTTCGGCCCTTTTACAGTGTCAGGGAGAGGCTGGCCGTTATCCAAGACTTGGTGACATATACGTTCGAACAGGGCAACGTTCGCCTAGTTATCCCGGAGCCTCTCCGTCAGCAGGTGGCTGCCAACCTACACGCGGGGCACCAAGGCCTGGACTCGATGCAACGACGAGCGCGCCAGACGGTGTACTGGCCTGGACTCGAGGGGGACCTGCAGTATCACCGATCCTCGTGTGAAGAATGCGATGTACACGCACCATCTCAGGCCGCGGAGGAACTCATTATCACGCCGCCCCCAGAGTATCCCTTCCAGATGACGGTTGCAGATATGTTCCAGCACGACGGACACTCGTACATGGCCTACGCAGACAGGCTCACAGGGTGGCTGGAGCTGGCCCACTTCCCCCACGGAACCTCCTCCTCCCACATCAAGACTCAGCTACGTCGCTACTTCGCCAGATGGGGGGCCCCGGAGCAAATTTCCACGGACGGTGGCACCAATCTGGCAAGTGAGGAAATGGGGGAATTTTTCAAGTTATGGGGCGTGTCTGTGCGTCTATCATCCGCCCAGTACCCGCAGTCCAATGGCAGGGCAGAGGCCGCAGTCAAGATCGGGAAGCGGATAATAATGGCGAACACAGGCAGCAGCGGCACCCTTGACACGGACAAGTCCTCTATGGCTATCCTGCAGTACCTCAACACCCCCCTCCGCGGAATAAACAAGTCACCCGCCCAGATGGCAGCGGGCAGGCAGCTCCGAGATGGCGTACCTACGGCTCGCTGGCACCTCACGGTAGACAAACACTGGGGGGCAACCTTACGGCAGAGAGAACGTCAGATGGCTGACAGTGGTGCCGCCCTCACCAGGACTGGACCGTCCAGAAAGCTTCCAGCCATCAACCCGGGATCCCAAGTACGAGTGCAAAATCAGGCCACTAAGCTGTGGGACCGCACCGGTACCGTGGCGGAAACGCTCCCATACCGACAGTACCTAGTCAAGCTAGACGGCAGCGGGCGCCTCTCCCTCCGTAACAGGAAGCCCCTGCGTCTCACATCATCGGGGCCCCAGCCTGGGCAGGCCACACCTGCTACGCATCCAGCCACGCCCACGCCCGAGCAGCTACCAGGCAGTCACCCCACGCCCAGCCCACATGCAGCACGGAAGCCACGCCCATCACGGCGCACTAGAAGGCCTGCGTGGATGGATGACTACATGTGATCGTCGTACATTACAGCGGCACCTGCATATATTTTTTTCTTTTATTGCCTTTGCTTTTCATATTATTCTATGAACATGTATTACCCGCACATTGTGTTTTGCATTCCTGACAGCTATGTACCTGTCTTCCTATTCTTGCACATGCACCCAATTTAATCCATGTATATCCATGCATTATTTTTTATCATTGCCTCTCCATGTATACCCATGTATTAATCTCGGGGGGGGGGGGGATGATGGAGTACCTGCAATAAGATATGTTTTCCCATGGCGGGCAGGCGCCAAGTGAGTGGCACGGTGCCGGTTGCAAAGAGCAACCGAGTCAGTCTGTATCTGAGGACGCATTAAACTACATGTCTCACCATCGTGTGTCTCTTGTCCTACCTTTAAATCCAATAATTACTTAGTATACGTTAGTATACGTTACTGTAACATAAAAAAACAGACAAGGTAACTCTTACAATAAATTTTACTTTTTTTATTGGACTTTATGCAGCGCGCTTGTGAAACCAACGCCAATGATAGTATTAGAGGATGAAATACTCAGATTTTGAAAATAACCCACTGTCATTTTATTCCCTAGCAAGTTGATTTAAAAAGACACCACAGTAATTATGTACTAACCTTTGTCATTAACCCAATTTTTTCATGCTAAGCCCTACTGAAAATAAGGTTTGGCTTCAGTTTGCCGGTTTTTTTTTTTCGTTATTGCCCTTTGTACCAAGTTATGTATTATTGTAGCTGTATCATAAGTATGATATTGGTTCCATGAAAAAAATTTACAATAGCCCTGCCATTATAGGTAAACCTGGTAGTAATGATAGCACTTTTTCTTGTGTGCGCTGGTGTCTACATTTATATTTTGATAACTATACTTGTAATTTGTAATAATCTCGTTACCAACAAGTTCTCTTCCTTAACTTCATGTAGGTAGGTTACATTCTCTGTATTAGGAGGAAACGAATCCATCCCTGGTATATTAAATAATTCGAAATTTTTCTGTAATAATCAATTAAAGATTAAACGTGGGGCAACTTTTCCCAGCTATAATGTAAGTTCACTGACACTTATGTTGTCTACTGATGGCTTTTCTATGCACAACTAAAGAAAAATAAGCTTGAAACTGCAATGCTTGTGAGATATTTTATCATAGCTTAACTTTAAACACATTTTATTTTCTGAATAGCTGGTCGAATTCAGAATATGGACACCAATTGGTAGGCCTATATGCCATAATTGTAAATTTTGGTTTTTACTACACACCGAGTATGATGGGGAAAATCAGCTTAGTAGTAATACCGTTTCTAACCGTTCAGAAAAAGGGTAAGTGGTCACAGACGCCAAATTATGCACGGACTAGAATCACAAGTTTAACGCTGCCATAAGAAGGTTGTCAATCAATCATTGTTGATGCATTAGTATGTGTTTTCAACTTTCCTCAAATTCTGCTTTGTATTAATCAAGCATCATTTACCTTGCCACAGGTTAATGACGTCATTATTAACAAATGAGAGTTCAAAAACTTCATCGAGTCTTAATGTAGCCAAAATGCCTGGCTTGATGTATAAGATAACAAATAACCCACTTCCGTTACATGATTACATTGAAGGGATGTTGTAATAAAAACTACATTACAATCTACCAACAAACTGTATAGTAGATTGACGAAATAGCGATTCGTTTTAAGAATAAGCGTTGTGGTTGCCATGGAAACCAGTGTTTACTGTTGGAATAATGGTTCCAAGGATCCTAAAACAAGGTTAATTGCTTAAAAGCTTATGTATAATTTTATGTAAAATACTGTTTTAAAAACCCACATTATTTTAAAGTAACTGGAAATATGAATATATAATTACTTGTTAAACATAAAGGTGAATCAGATGATTTATTAGGGCAAAATAAAGGATTTCCTTAAGGAAAATAAAATTGGCCATTGACTATACATGAGGAGCGGTGCGTTATCTATAGCAGAAATTACATTCTGGCAACTTACGTTTACGAAAACATTTTCGTATATACGACATTTTTTTTATATTTACTTTGATATTTCAACGGATAACCATCTATTATTCATATAGAATTTTAAAATCAATTTAAGTCTAGGCCCTAGGATTGTAAATATTTTCAAATATTTGTAAGAAAACAAGATAAATGCCATCGTATAATGACATAAGCAAGAGTTTTTGACAGCCACCAATCAGCAGTGAGGTTTATGACGTCACCATTGTACAATGGAAAGGAAACTTGAAAATTTTAGTTTTCTTTGGTAAAAGAAAATGTAGTGAAGATGAGGTATTAAAAGGGAAAAAATTTTTTGTTCACTAATCTTCCCAATACATTAACCAGAATTTTTCGTTTGGGTTGGTGAGAAATTGTAGCTTATTGTCGTAATCATATTCAAGGGCGTCATGTAATCAGTAGGGTAGTGCAGGCCTATAGTCCATTTCTTTTAGCGAGTCATATTTGCACCGACTCGCAACGGTGCCCTTTTAGCTCGGAAAAGTTTCCTGGTCGCTGATTGGTTAGAATTATTTTGTCCAACCAATCAGCGATCAGGACACTTTTCCGAGCTAAAAGGGCACCGCATCGGGTCGGTGCAAATATGACTCTCTAAAAGAAATGGACTATAGTTTGAGGCATGCCCCAGTCCTACCCAAAGGCGACTTAAGTTACCCTATACAGTTGAAGTGTTCAGGAATTTGTTTTAAAGCTGATCAGTTTCAGAAAAATTTTGGAGCCATGTAAGAGAGGTATTGAACATATACTGTGTTTAATGTTGTTGTGAGTGTCAAGTGTTGAATTATACTGTTTATATGAGCATGATGAATCCAAAGAATTTCTCCGTAGAGTATTAGTACCATAATTGCATCTGCTGCATTGCACTACTGGCGTTACTAAAGGTTCATTACAGCATTCATTCGGGCCGGAATAGGAACTGCACCCACCTTTTATCTCTCTACTTTACTTCCACTGCCACTTTCTTTCTTCCATCCTGCTCTCCAGCCTTTAATAATGTCAGCTTCATAGTGCAACTGTGAGGTTTCCCCTACTTGTCCCTGGTTGCTTTAAGGATTTTCATCTCATTACCATATCACTTTTTAATAGTCCTCTGTACCTCCCACAGCACCACCAACAAATCACGGTTATATAAGGCACAGGTAACTTCTATTGTAAAGAAATTGTGACTTCACTTACTTATTTGCTAATTACTAGAAGTACCCGCCCATGTAAAATTTCGTAACTTTATTTAGCCAACAAAGCTAGTCGAATTCAAAATATAGACACTTGATAGCCTACATTTGGGGCATTACTGTACAATTCTATAAAATGTTTCCTTATTACAGACTTTAGATGTCTATTTTGTTAAAAATACGTTTCGTCAAAACTATTTGTGAAAGACCATATAAAATATATCTGTCCAATAATGTTCTTATTACTAGGTAGAAATCTTTGTATATCCCAAGGTTAAAAAAAGTGTCATATCAGTTTGCTACACGCTGAGCATGAAGAGGAGAAATTGACTTAGAGCAACACTACTAAACGCTTAGAAATGCAAGTTGTCGGGGGGGGTTGGGGATTAAAAAATATATCTGACTAAAATCGTTATTATTAATCAGTTCTTCCTAATGCAAATGATGAGTTTCTTGGTGCATAGGATAAGGAATAACTTGTTTCCTTAACATAATTGCCTGTACAGAATATTGTAATGAAAATCTTTAGATCTACAAACAGAATGTAGATAGACGAAATACCTATCCATTTGAAAAAATGAATGTGTGGTGGTTGCCATGGAAACCAATATTTGATTAGAAAAAAATGGTTCTAAGGATTCCAAAACAATATTGATTTCTTGAGAGTCTGTGTATGATTTTATGCAAAATACGATGTAAAAATTCTGCACTTTCTATAATGTTTAGAAATTTGAGTATAAACTTATTTATTAAATATCATAATGGATAGAATGAATCTATACACGAAAATAAAGCATTTTCTCAAGAAATATGGATTCGAGTATTGGCTATACATAAGTAACACTAGCGTCATTTTAGTAGAAATGACTTTCTGGCAACATGTTACAGAGCTACGGTGTATATATGATAATCTTAAGGTCTCATTTTGATATTTCCCTAAATATTTGACTATTATTCTTATAGTATTATAAAACCAAATTATCTAGGCACATAGAATTGTGAATACTTTCAGATATTTGTAAGGAAATAAGCTACATGGCATCACACAATGACATAGTGTTTTGACAGCCACCAATTGGTGTCAAGGTTTATGACGTCATTGCCGTGCTTTAAAAGGAAACTTACACATTTCAGTTTTCTTTGGCAAGGAAATCACTGAAGAAGAAGACATCTTTGTACTTTTTCTCAAATTTATAACCAGTTTTCTCAAAAAGTAACCTATTATTTTTTTTAATGGGGGAGAGAAATATTTGCTTCTTGGGTGATTATGTTCAAGAAGGTCATATTATATATGGTTAGGTTGTGCAGGCCAAGTTTGAGGTAGCCTTAACACAGAGACTTCAATGAATCTAAAGTTGAGGTAAATCGGAATATATTTTATTTTCAGTTTTATCAGTTTCAGAAACTTCTTCAGGTCGTATATGTTCCAACATGTATTGTGCTAATATTTATGTGAGTGTCGAGTACAGATTCTTCTTGGCTATACAGTATGTGAACATGATGGATCCCCTAATCTAAATGACCTCAGTACATCCACTCATGCCCTTACCCCAATAGCAACCCCAGTATAAGTTTGAAAGGTTTTTTTTCACCAAGTACAGTATAATAATTATTTATCATTTTTTCTGATTTTGAAAAGTGGTGTATATAGTTAGAAGGTTTACTGAGACAAGCCAGTTTATTTGGCAGTCAAGGACTTTGGAAGCAAAGCAATAATTTTGAAACAGGATTTAGTGTATCTTTACCTTGGTTTATCAGTATCTCAATTAACATTTGAGCAAATTTATCCTGGAACTCTCTGAAGAAATCTGAAATCAACCGAAGGAAGTTCAGTGAAAAAAAGTTTCTATTAATATTTTCGTGCTTTAAGGTTTGTCACTTGTGTAGTTTAGTTACATATATTTTTTTTTAGATATTCACATTTACAGACTAGTTTAAGTTAAGTGTAATACATTTTTTATTCCAACTTTCTGATATCTTTATGTATTTTTAACATTCCTTGAATTAGAACAAATGTCGTTGCTAAAAATTTTCCTTTCCTCACCAGTATTCAAAGTTAGGCTCCCCTAATCCCACTAGCTGTCTGTTTGAAGTTGTATAATCTACTATCATAATCAGTTAACGATGAGAATAGTGTATATTTTGGAAAATATTCGTAACCATAACAAGACCCCAATATCGGAAATCAATTCAAAAGTTACTTAAGTCATGGTGAATGTTAAATTAAGAATAGAATTCTCATTTACACTCTTAACTAGAATTGTTCAGTATCTGCAGGGTTCTTTCAAAGCACTTGGCATTTTAAAACACTTAACTTAAATATCCATAATCTTAATCACAGGATCCTCTTCTCCCTTCCACATCCACAGCTTTATAACATCTCCCTGTGTTATTTTTTTTTTGGCTTAAAAAGTATATATATATTTTTTTTTTAACAGTTTCATGGCCACCATACCAATTTCCTCCCATTGCTATCTTTTATAGAATACAAATCCTTGTTAATGCAGCTGTGAATTTATTATAAAACCAAAACCAGCTCATGATAACTGACAGTGTCACACATGCCCCAAAGTACATAATTTTGTCACCAATATCATCAACCTGTTTTCCAGGATCTAATTTTAGAATATGGGAAGCTCTTTTACGATGGGTTTCTGAAATAACTTACAGTAATTATCCTCTCCATTACATGAGGTTTATTGCAAATGATTACTTAGTATACGTAACAGGAGTATATTAAAAAAAAAAAAAAAAAAAAAAAAAAACTTCAATAAATTTTAGTTTTTTATATTGCACTTTATGCACGTGCGCGTGTGAAACAAACGCTAATGATAGCATTAGAAGATGAAATACTCGGATTTGGAAAATAATCCACGAAGTGTCATTTAATTCCCTAGTAAGTTTATCAAAAGAGACACCACAGTAATCATGTACTAACCTTTAGTCACTAACCCATTTTTTCACGCTAAACCTTAGATAATTTTTTGCTTCAGTTAGTCGGTATTTTTCGTTATTGTACTTTGTACCATATTATGTATTACTGTAGCTGTATCATCTCATTGGTTCCATGAGCAGAAGTTACTATAGCTCTGCCATTATAGGTAAACCTCGTGGTGATAATACCACTTTCTTATTAGCACTAGTGACTTCATATTTATTTCGATAGATTTTCTTGTAATTTATGAAAACCTCCTTACCAACCAGTTCTCTTCCTTAACTTTATGTAAGTAGGTTACATTCTCCGCTTTAAGAGCAAACAGATACATCTATGGTACATTCAATAATTCGATATTTTTTGTTTTAATCAATTCAAGATTGAAGTGGAGCAACTTTTCCCAGCTATAATGCAAGTTCATTGACACTTATGTTGTCTGCTGATGGCTTTTCTATGCACAACTAAAGAAAAGTAAGCTTGTAACTGCAATGCTTGAGAGATATTTTATCATAGCTTAACTTTAAACACATTTTATTTTCTGAATAAGTAGTCAAATTCAGAATATGGACTTTGATTAGTAGGCCTATATGCCACAATTGAAAGTCTTTTTGTCTGTTTACTACACAATGAGCATGATGGGGAAAATCATTTTCTTAGTAATACCGTTTCTAACCGTTCAGAAAAATGCAAGTGGCCACAGGCGCCAAAATATGCACGGACTATAATCATAAGTTTAACGCTGCCGTAAGAATGTTGTCAATCAATAATTTCTGATGCATTAGTATGTGTTTTCAACTTTCCTCAGATTCTGCGTTGTATTAATCAAGCATCATTAACATTGCGGCAGGTTATGACGTCATTATTATCAAATGAGAGTTCAAAAACTTCCTTGAGCCTTTTGTAGCCAAAATGACTTGCTTGATGTATAAGATAATGAATAACCCACTTCCGTTACATGATTACATTGATAGGATGTTGTAATAAAAACATTGCAATCTATCAACAATCTCTATCGTAGATAACGATCCGTTTTAAGAATGTATAATCGTTGTGGTTGCCATGGAAACCAATGTTTACTGTTAGAATAAGTGTTCCAAGGATCCTAGAACAAGGTTAATTGCTTAAAAGCTTATGTTTAATTTTATGCAAAATACTCTGTAAAATAAGCAAATAATTTTCAAATAGTTTGAAATATAAATATATAGTCACTTGTTAAACATAAAGATGAAAGTGATCATTTCCCACGACAAAATAAAGAATTTTCTTAAGAAAAATACAATCGAGCATTGGCTATACATGAGGATCAGCGCTTTATCTATAACAGAAATTACATTCTGGCAACTGATGTTTACGAAAACATCACGTGTATATGGCATTTTTCTATCTTTATTGTCATATTTCGCTGAATGATTATCTTTAGTTCATATGGTACTTTTAAATCAAATTAAGTCAGCCCCTAGGATTGTAAATATTCTCAGGTACTTGTAAGAAAATAAGATAATGACATATGCAAGTGTTTTTGACAGCCACCAATCAGCAGCGAGGTTTATGACGTCACCGTTGTACTACAGAAAGGAAACTTAAAAATTTCCGTTTCTTTCTTAAGAAACGTAGTAAAGATAAAAAAAAAAACCATGTTTTGGTCACAGAATAAATAATCTTCCCAGTATATTAACCTGGATTTTTTGTCAGGGTTGGGGAGAAATTTTGGCTTCTTGTCGTAACCATATTCAAGGCCGTCTATTGTATTCAGTAGGGTTAGAGTAGTGCAGGCCTGGTTTGAGGCATGTCCCAGTCCTACCCAAAGGCAACTTCAAAGAGCCTACACAGTTGAGGTGTTTGGAAATTTGTTTTAAAGTTGATCAGTTCCAGAAACATTTCGAAGCCATGTAAGATAGGTATTTAACATATACTCTGTTTAATGTTATTGCGAGTGTCGAGTGGTAAATATTCCTCGTTATATGAGCATGATGAAGCCAAAGAATTTCTCATTAGAGTATTAGTGCCATCATTGCATCTGCTGCATTGCACTAATGGAATTACTGAAGGGTCATTACAGCATTCATTCGGGCAGGAACAGGAACTGCACCCACCTTTTATCCCTCTACTTTACCTAGCTGCCACTTCTTTTCTTCCATCCTGCTCTCCAGCCTTTAATAATACCAGCTTCATAATGCAACTGTCAGGTTTCCTCTACTTGTCCCTGGTTGCTTTAATTATTTTCATCTCGTTACCTTATTTATCGTTTTTTAAATAGTTCTATGTACCTCTCCTAGCACCACCAGAAAGTAGTGGAGTGATGCAAGACCATGTAACTCTTCCAGTGTTAAGAAACTGCGACTTCAATTACCTATTTGATTTACTTTGGCCAATATTTACAAAGCTAGATATTAGAACTTCTAAAAGTACTTAACCACCCATATTTCGTAATTTTATTTAGCTAATAAAATTAGTTGAATTCAGAATAGGGAGCACTCGATAGCCTACTTCTGGGGCATTACTGTACAGTTCTAAAAGATGTTTCCTTATTATAGACTCTGTATGTCCATTTCGTTAAAAATACGCTTCATCAAAGCTATTTTTAAGGTAGACCATATACAATGTATCTGTCCAATAATGTTCTTATTCCTAGAAAGAAAACTTTGTATATGCCGAGATTGACTGAGCATGAAGGGAAAAATTGGCTTAGAGCAACACTGCTAAACGTTCAGAAAATGCAAGTTTTCACGGGGGCCAATCAAAACAAAAAAAAAAAAAAAAAAAATAAAAAAAAAAACTAGAATCGAAATGAGTGTTTTCGACTGTCATCATATTTGGCGCTATAATAATCGAGGACAACCAATATTGCCTCAGGTTTATGACGTCATTATCAATCAGTTTGTCCTACTGCATATGATGAGTGTCTTAGTGTATAGGATGAGGAATAACTTGTTTCCTTAACATAATCGTCTTTACAGAATATTGTAATGAAAATCTTGAAATCTACCAACAGAATGTATATAGACGAAATCGTTATCCATTTGAAGAATGAATAAGTTTGGTGGTTGCCATGGAAACCAATGTTTGTTTAGAATAATGATTCCAAGGATTCTAAAATAACATTGATTTCTTGAAAGTCTGTGTATAATTCTATGCAAAATGCGATGTAAAAATTCATCACTTTCTCTAATGTTTTGAAATATGAGTATACACATGTTTATTAAATATCAAGATGGATAGAATGTTTCTATACAAGAAAATAAAGCATTTTCTCAAGATATTTAGAATAGAGTATTGGCTATACATGAGTAACACGAGCTTCATTATAGTAGATATTACTTTCCGGCAACTACAGTTGTAAATCTATGGCGTATATATTATGATCTCGAAGTCTCATTGTGATGTTTCACGGAATATTTGTCTATTCCCATAGTATTATAAAATTAAATTAGTTAGGCACAAAGAATTATAAATACTTTCAGATAATTATAAGGAAATAAGCTTCATGGCATCATACAATGACGTAAGCAAGTGTTTTTGACAACCAGCAGTAAGTGGCAAGGTTTATGACGTCATTATCGTACTTTAAAAGGAAACTTACACATTTCCGTTTTCTTTGGTAATGAAAGCACTAAAGAAGAGGGCATCTTTGTAATCTTTTTTCCAACATTCATAACGAATTTTCTCAAAAAGTAACTATGATTTTTTTTAATGGGGGAGAGAAATTTTCTCTTCTTAACATTAAGCTCAAATATTTTTATTCAAACATAATATAACCAATATAAAATATTTTTATCATCGCCATTATATATTTACGGTGCTAAGATACGTTACTTGTGCAGCAAAACTCGGAAGAGTTAGATAAGGTGAGGTGAATGCATGCCCAAAGAGACTCCTTGTAGTATTTTATTAAATATTAAATGACAAGCTTTGTTAGAAAGGTGCGAGATTTACAATTCTACATGATTAATGATACAAATGTCTGATATAAGTAAATTTATTGTTGAGGGAAGTGATGTTTTTAGGTATTGGAGCACAAGAAAGCTCAGTGTGGTGTTTTAGGTTTTTCTATTTGCCTTCTGTTGTTATGATTTTCATCAAGTAGTTAAGCTTGTGGATAAAGAGTCATATTAAGTAAAGCTAATCGACTTCATCTCCAGTATTAATGTGAGAATTTTCCAATTCAAAATAAATCTGTATCGAACTGGCTCCCTATTGAATCTTTTAAGTATTGTTATATTTAACCTGGTCGGGTTAATGGTTTGCATTAAGTTAAGCTCTTTCAGAAAGGCGCTCGGAAACTATTGCCATAAGTGTGTCCGTGATGACAATCTCGACAGTTTTAGATTTTCATGTAGGCTTGTCAAGCGTATGACCATAATTTGCCCAATTTCATATTTTTTTCTTCTTTTTTTATTTAGGGATAGTTCATTCATCCGGAACTAGGTCAATACTTACTTCTTAATCTCGCTGTCTAGTTACACTTACCAGGGAATGGTTCTAAAACAATGAATAATATTCATAGGCATGATTGACCCAAAACCCAGTGCATTTCCTTTACTAGTAGCTCTGATGATGAAAAGGCACGTTAGTTTTTACCAATTTAAATCTGGAAGTTATAACAAGATAGAATTTTTCAGGGATGAGCTTATTTTCAAATAATTTGTTTAGTTATATTGCATTTATTATCAGTATGGCATTAATCTTATCCTAGTAGTAAGCATTTCTCAAGCAAAAGGTAATTTTTCTTTTCATTGGATTATGCCATTAGCTAATTATGGCCGGTTTTTCATACAAATATTATGTTTTACTATTTTTTAACATATCGCAAGATATAATGTTATATTTAACAACACCATACTGCAATCGAATACTTTTTCTAAAGGTATAGGTAATGTTTTGAACGATATTCAGTTCATTTTCTGTACCAATTGGAAAGCCTGTTGGGCAAGAATCCTTCCTGCGTCATTTCTTGCCGTAGTTGACACTTCTGATCGTTTCTTTTGGCAAAGGATTTGAATATTGGATATACGTTAACGGTATGCCTAATAAAACTCTTCTTTTGGAATTTCTGCGCAAGTAAACTTAGTGGTAGGTCTTAAGTTTTCAATGCTACTTTAATTCTTATAATTGTTGAAAAGTATATTAGATAATTTGGTAATCGATGGATGAAATAAAACCGGTTAATTTTGTAATAAAGATTCCGTTGTAATCCTCGAATTCGCAGAGAACTGAATCGCAAAGGCTTTCTATTCAATCCATCTTTTGAGAGATTCCTAAAATTTAATTAGTTTAACCTCGAGAATTGCAGCTTAAGTTGGCTGGGAAAAACTTGAGCGGTTATGTCTATGAATTTTTACATATTTTTTCAATCTTAAATACTTGGGTGACATTTTAATTTCCCGTAGACTAATCTAGTATAAAGACAAAAGATTTTATCGAAGTTTGTGTTGATGCAGCTAGTAGTGGCATTTAACTCGCATAGTGCAGTTGCTGTATTTTGAAACCATCCATCCTTAACTGTTCTCGTGCCGACGCCTATTGTTGTGTAGCAATTCTCTTGAATATCTTTGAACGTCCAGTGCTGATAACTTCAATGGGCAGCCAATATACAGTAGTTCATTCAGTACAGAGGTAATAATTTCTCGTGGTGGGAAACCCGTTTTATGAATCTTGCTTTTCTGTTTATTATGTTTTATAACCAAGATGTACTTTGAGTAACTTTTAACAGATGGAGTTAAGGTAAACAGTTAATCATAAGTTTATTATTAGAACATTCAACCAGATACTTCAATGCAATAGCAGTTTGTAAGGTGATATTCAGTGGTTCTTACTACAGTAAGCATTAAACAGCGAGAGAATAGTATAAATAAATACATTAAAAAATACGATTGGACCTAGTAAACTGATCTTGGGCACACCACTACTTAACAGTTCATATGATGAATGAGAATTTTTTTATTCGTATACAAGTTTCTGTCAATCACGTAATCTTATATACTCGAAAGCTTTACCATCAATACAATTTAATCTTAAAGCATTTAGGAGTAATTCATGCACAATATCTATGGAAAAATTAGCCTACATATTCAAGAAACTTTAATTTTTAATCTGGCATTGTTAATCTTATAACATGGAAGCAACATAATCTGTAACATTAGTTCCATACATCAAGAGTTTGATTTTATTTTTACCTCATATTACATGCAATTATTTTTACGCAAATTATCTTAAAAAAAAAAAAAAACAATGAAAAAGAGATAGGGCAGAACAACATAGATGGCGCTTATGTGGCCCAAGGACTTTGGAAGGAAAGCAATGTTCTTGAAACAGGATTTACTGTATCTCGAGTCCTTGGGTTAGCAGTATCTTATTTAACATTTAGGTAAATTTACCCAGGAACTTTAGGAAGAAAACGGAAATTAACTGAAACAAGTTCTGTGAAAAAAAAAGTTTTTATTGATATTTTGGTGCTTTAAGGTTTGTCATGTGTGTGTCTTAGTAATTAGATTTTTTTTAGACTTTTACAATGGTAGATTAGTTTGAGTGAAATGTAAGATTTAGGAAACAAAGGGCCCCATCTGGTTTAATCTGTGTTTATTACCGCTTAGAACTCTTTCCCCACTATTACTTGGAAACTACGGTCGTGGAAACCCACTTGGTGTTCATGTGACGTTGTCTGAGCCATTATCAGAGGTCGTTAACGATGAGAATATTGTATATATTTCAAGTATCTGCGTAACCATAAGACCCCGATATCGAAAATTAATTCGTTACTAAAATTACGATGAATGCCGATTTAATAAAATTCTCATTTATACGCTTAACTAGCATTGCCCAGTTTCTATACTATAGTGTCTTTTTAAAGCACTTAGTTATATCCACATTCTTTATTATAAGATTCTCTTCTCATTTTCACATCCACAGCTTTGTAACATCTGTCATTCTTAAACTGCAAACACAATCGATTTAACCTGAATAAATTCTCCCATTTCATGGTCACCAGACCAATTTCTAAGCATTGCTATAATTTTCATAAAATTTTACCTTCTTAATGCGACCGTGACTTGATTATAAAACCAAACCAGCTCCTGTTATACAAGTGTACCTTGTGCCCCACAGTAACATAGTTTTGTTACCATTATTATTAACTTTTTTTCCCAGGTTCCTTTGCGATGGGTTCTCAAAATAATATACATTAATTATCCTCCCCTTTACACAAGAGATTCACTGCAAATAATTACTTTGTATACCTATCTGTAGTATGTCAAAAATACGGAAAATATTATAAGACAAGGTAACACTGTCCGGGTGCGCGTTTGAAACCAACGCCAATAATATTAGAAGATGAAATACTCTTATTGTGAGAATAATCCATCAAGTGTCATTTTATTCCCTAGAAAGTTCATTAAAAAGACGTCACTGTAATTATTTACTAACCATTGTCATTAACCCAATTTTTTTTTCCACAGTAAACCTTACGGAAAATTAGTTTTGGTTTCAGTTTGCCAGTCTTTTTCGTTATTGCACATTTTTCATGTTATGTATTATTGTAGCTGTATCATATGCTATGAGTTCAATGATCAAATTTTACAATAACAAATGCCATTATAAGTAAACCTCGTATGCAAAATGAAACTTTCACTTATGTGTACTGGTGACTTCCTTTTTATTTCGATAACTTTTAATTTGTAAAGACTAAATTATGTAGGTAGGTTATGTTATCTGTTTTAGGAGCGATCGGATCCATCTCTGGTATATTCAATAGTTCGATTTTTTTTTATCATTATCAATTAAAGATTAAACGTGGGGCCACTTTTCCCAGCTATAATGCAAGTTCATTGACACTTTAGTTGTCTAGAAAAGTTTTGTTTTTCTATGTACCACTAAACTAGTGTCACTGAATTTCGTTTGCTCCAAAAAGAGAATAATTTGCTAGCACACCTACACCACCGTCTGTAATGTACCAACGTTCGTTAACGTATAGACCATGTTACTTTTAGTTAAGTGAAGTTTTCAATATTTACTCGTTTCATAATACGTTACCTTTCTTTGTCATATTCATATTAAATAGCCATTGTTATATTGAGTCTAAAGGCAGTGTTAAAAAGTTTAATGGGTAAAGAATTTTTCAAGGGTTAGCTTCTCCATACCGTTCTGGTAGGCAATGGGCTACTGTGTGATGCTTCATAAATTTGATAATTGAATCATACCTTTTAACACTGTTCGCTGCATAAAAATAGGGCCGTAGAAGAAATTGCAACACGCGTAAAATTATCGTATTAGCGTAATAGGCTACTGTATTTTAAACTTGTAAAACGAGCATACTTTCAATGGTTTTAGTCAGCAAGAGCTTGCAACACAAGCAGTCTTAAAAAACCTAATGAATTTAAGATTGAATGCAGCCCCTTAGCTATCTCAGCTTTTAATGAGTGGTTTGTCATTTGTTTCATCAATGTTTCTATAAGATTGCTTGACTTAGAGCACAGACCTGGCTTAGTTAACAACAGTAAGATATTAGTCTAAGATTAAAGACCTTTTGCCTGGAACTCATATACCCTATTTGAATCTAATACATCGTCTGGGCTTTTAAAATCTGTTAAAATACAAAACAAACCGGTAATTTATACAGCCCATATATACAGGGTGGTACATTCTCCCCCACCACCTTGTTTCTTCTTGGACAGAAAATTCCAGTTCGATTATTTGACCGGAAAAATGTAGGAGAAATGGATGGGGTATTTTGTCTTGAGGCCAGTGTTCCTCCTTTCAGATTAATAAGTGGCAAACGTATTACCCATGGAGGGAAGATGTAGGTTGAGAGAGTTTTGTTTTTACCCAACAATAAATCTTAATTTGGTATGCACTCTTAACATTAGCAGGCGTCAAGGAGAGAACAAGATTTATCTTAATCTAACATGATTGTGTTCTTTTAACATAATGTGTTCTTTTACATAATGTGTTCTTTTGAGAGAGAGATTAATAGAAGCGGTGTGAGTGACGGGTTTCATTTGATTTGTATAACGGGATAATCTAGACTGTAGTAAAAAGAAAGTGAAAAGTGCAAATTCTAGCCTGAATTTTCTCGCTTGTTTAGAAAGAGGACAACGTATTCTGCATTTAAGTAACCTTTGAAGGCAAACGTTAATGTAAGTAATGAATCAAACCAAATTCAATGACATTACCCTAATATTATCATGGTTTCTTCATCTCACTTTTTCTATGAGATGAATATATATGGAAGTGTTTAACGACTTAAAATTTGTCGTTATTAAAGAAATATAATTTATCAGTATTTATAGAAAGTTTCTATCGTTACTTTAAACTAGTTCATCAATATTTATAAAAAAAGGTTACTATTTGGAACCTAATACTTGATCCATGGTTAGGGTAGACAATAGTTGCATTATCATCCATAGCAGTGACTAGAGTTTTGCCTAAGAGAATAGCACAGTCTTGTCCCATAAAGACTTGTATAAAGTCTGTGCAAACAGATTTTATCAGTTCCATGCATTAGCCTGCGTATAGAAATTGTTGTCTTTAGTATAGCACTCTTGCACAATATTTAGATTTGATGCTTGTTATTTCAGACCAGAAGCCTGAATTTTTATGCTTGTAAAATTCATAGTGGTTGATACTTAGATTGTAGGTGATGAGAACGAAGGTATGTTAGAAGGTTCTTGTGTAAATGAAATTGGAAAGAATGGGCTAAACTATTTAGGTTATCTTAAAAGAGCTAAAACTGACCTTTTTTTTTAGCAAAGAATGATTGCTATTTATAAAATTGTGTCGCATCATACAATGTTTAAAGCTGGATTGGATTAGTTACTGAAAATTGAAGCTTAATTTGTCTATCAATTGAACATTTTATTAGTACTATTGCTTATAGGACAAAAGTATTTTGACAAATACATCTTAAACTAACTTCGACTCCTCATTTAGGCAAGGTATTCTTCTTTCAATAAAGATAAAGATTTCTATGAACTAACTTCTTCGAAAGGTGAAGATAAATTCTAAGAAATATTGGAAAAAAAAGTAGATAGCGGCATAACCTTATCGATCACGGATTCACGCTGGCAAAGCACTCTTGAAATTTTTTAAAATGCAGATCTTAATTCACAAGATGATAATTTATCGACATTAGTCTAGAGATGATAGGTAAATGGAAGTGCAGGAAATTTTGAGGTAAAATTAAACATAAAATGTAAAGTCACACAGGTTAGCCAACTAGAAATCAATCTGGTTATGTTGAGCTAACTGGGTTCGGGTGACAATTACTTACTAAATTATTGTTCATAGCTTAAATTTAAACGAACTCTCATTTCTATGGTATATGAGACAGAAAATTAGTCTGTTAACGGAAAATAAGAGTTAATAATACAGTCTGATATTTGCAATATTAGAGGATATTTTTTCAATGTTTACTTGAAAATTTTGAATGGAACTTGGCAAAGAAATATAAACTGATAGCGTTGTTTTGTGTAGTGAAGGAATGAAAAGTTTCGTAGCTATCATTTCAAAAGGATATAAGGTCTAGCCTCTTAGCATATTATAAAACACTAATATTTTTTTAGCTGTTTAATTTAGTCTTGGTATTTAGTAACTTTAGTTGATCCAATATTTGCTCCTAAGCAAAATATAAACCATAGTCCTTATATAAGGAGATGTTTAAGCACCAGAGTTTGGGCATAATTCACCCTCTGGACTGAACTAGTGCGTATTAACTCTGTGCCCTGGTTCATCTTGTTTCCTGACCTGGTCACCCTGAAGTTAGCCACCCCTCTCCCTGCTCCGGTCACCCCAACACTTGTGGGTACTGCCCCCTCTGTGTCTGTGCTTATGGACCAGCTTGCTGTAGTGCCACGGCTCCCTGCGAGTGTTCCCACCCTTTCCCCCTATAATGGTGTTGCCCTTTGTTGTGGTTCCTGTTGGAGCATCCCTTGTGGCGTCTCCCTCAGGGGAGCGTCGTTGTCGCTGGTCGCTCAGACTTTGAACTCCTCTGCTTCCCGAGCCTGAGAACACGTTCATATTCGTCCTCCTCGTCATCCAACTTCCATGCGATATGTCTTCTAAGATGGAAAAGAAGTGGAAGAGGTCAAAGAAATCCATGAAGGCTCGCAGTGGTCATAAGGATAAACCGTACAGCAAAACCTCTCTTTTTGGGTGGGGTCGGGGTGGACGGCCCCTATGTGGGTTCCTACCACATGGGAGCTGGATCCATGACTCTGTATCACTATTCTCCAGGGCCATTATTTGAAGTCTCTAACCAGTGTCGCAGACCATCAGGACCAGGACCCACTTTTATGTGGGTCCTGATCATGACCACGTCTCGGGTCTCCATGTCCATAGCCTAGTACACCTTGTTCACCATTTGGAGGAGCTTCGGTGCCCTCCATCTCCCTTCCTATCAGGACACTGAATCACTGCTCCTCCCTCGCCCCTCGGTACTTCGGTAGAGCGGATAGAGAGGATGAAACTACTAGAGGTAATGGAGGACCAAGAGTTAAGGTGGAAGCACCTTTTCCCTGTGCTTCGGGGCATGGGGACGTGGTAATCTCCTCTCCCCTATCTGCAGTGGGAGAACTAGGTGTTACGCTGGCCATCTCTGCTACGATTAGTGCCAGGAATTAATCTCTCCCTATCATTGGCCTTTCTAGACCATTGTTTAATTTAGTAAGATCCAAAGGAATTATTCTCTCCCTATCATTGGCCTTAGCAGATCACTTTTTTTTTTTTTTTTTTAATTTTAGCAAGATCCAAAGCGAAATTATCTGGACAAATAAATGGTTCTTTCTTAGTAGTATGGAGACTAGGATACGTCAAACTATGCATTTGGGTTCTTTGAAAATTGTTTTCTAAAGGTAAATAGATAATGCCAGTATTTCCTTTGCTAAAATGTAGCATAAGAATATGTTTAGCATTTGCTTGAAGGGTCATTTAAGTGTTTGTAAAATATTTGCACATCTAGATAGTGCTCCTGCAGAAACTAGTAAACATAAAGAAAAGTTATTCAAATTGGCCTTCTAGAATTCATTTTAAGACTTGAGATATTGCTACACTCGTAAATGGTCATGTCCACAATCACTAAAGGTGAAAGGCAGTAGAGATTAAATACAGAGCAAAATGCTTAACTAATGGTACAAGTAATGTTTTTTTGACACAGTAATGTTAAGGATTCTAGAATCTAACCTTAATGAATAAACTAATTTTTACCATCGGAAATGCGGATAGTAAAGAATACAGATGAAAATGCGTATAATAAGGAATACAGATGAAAATGCGGATAGTAAAGAATAACAGATGAACAATGCGGATAGTAAAGAATAACAGATGAAAATGCGGATAGTAAAGAATAACAGATGAACAATGCGGATAGTAAAGAATAACAGATGAACAATGCGGATAGTAAAGAATAACAGATGAACAATGCGGATAGTAAAGAATAACAGATGAACAATGCGGATAGTAAAGAATAACAGATGAAAATGCGGATAGTAAAGAATAACAGATGAAAATGCGGATAGTAAATAATAACAGATGAAAATGCGGATAGTAAATAATAACAGATGAAAATGCGGATAGTAAAGAATAGCAGATATGTGAATCAAGTTAGATCCTTCAAACACAAACACCGTTCAGTAAAATAATTCGACAGCCAAGATCCAAGCCCTTTTATCATTTTACACATCTTGGTACATAAACTATAAGAGATAGGATTTTAAATTTACTATAGAATAGCTGAGTAAATTTTCATGCACATGAATGTTACAAGAGAAAGAAAAAGAATTTTTAATAACTCTCTGTACATTACGTCCAGTAAGGCTGAAGGGAGTTTATGATATATATACATACATATATATATATATATATATATATATATATATATATATATATATATATATATATATATATATATATATATATATATATATAATGTATATAAGATATCTGAAATGCATATGATATCAAGTTCATAAGTTATGGATAACACTTTTTCCTCGACGTAAGTGTGGTAGTTGCCATAGAAACCAATGTGTTGGAATAATAGTTCTAAGGATTCTAAAACTATATTGATTTCTTAAGTGTATGTATATTTGGTGCCGGTTTAGTATGTGGCCTACTTTTTTTTATTCTTGTTTAGTATGTGGCCTACCTGGCTTGTTAGGTTAAGTTAGGTTAGGCCACATCCTAAGACAGATATAATTTTGTAGGCCATATTCGAAAGGTAGGCCACATACTAAACTGGCACCGTATGATTTTATGCAAAATGTGCTGTAAAAATTCCGCACTTTCTAAAATGTTTAATATGAATATATTATATCAATTGAATATATGAATAAAATTATTACCTACAAAAAAATAGGTGTTTTAGAAAAACTTAATCGGCTGTTAGCTAAGCACGTACTTCATTTTGTTAGAAATTAGTTTCTGGAAACTTACGGTTACAAAACTTGGCCGCCTACATGATAATCTAGTCTCACTGTGATATTTCGCCGAATGTTGATCTATTATTCCTATAGTATTATAAAATCAAATTAACTAGGCCCAAAGAATTTTTAATACTTCCAGATATTTATAAGCAAGCTAGCTATCATACAACAAGTAGGCAAGTGCTTTTGACAGCCAGCAATCAGCAGTTAAGTTTATGACGTCACTACTGTACACCAAAAGAAAACTTAACAAATTTCCGTTTTCTTTGGTAATGGAAGCACCGAAGAACAGATCATCTTTGTAATTTTTTTTTTAGTAACCAGTTTTCTCGGTTTTTTTTTTTACCTTTTATTTAATGAGGGAGAGAAATATTTGCTTTGTTCTTTTTTTTTCTAATAACCAGTTTTCTCGTTTTTTTTTTCTTTTATTTAATGAGGGAGAGAAATATTTGTTTCTTGAGTGATTATGTTCAAGGGCGTTATATTGCATTCGGTAGGTTAGTGCATTCCAAGTTTGAGGTATCCTGAAAATCGATTCTACCCAACAGCGACTTCAGTAAGCCCACAATTCAAGCGATTGGGGATATTCTTTAAAGCTGTAATTTGGTGAAGTTGTGATATAGTTACAGTAATCAATAGGGTAATAACACTGTTATTCGCTAGTTTCTTTTAACCAAATATTCATAGATATTAATTTTCAATAGAAATTTTTCTGACTTGATACCCAGTGATTCTTATTACGTTATTTATCGAGTACTCAGAGAAAAATTACAGTCCATTTAACGCTCCATTTAACTCTCCATCACGAAATCTACTAGATTTCGGGACTAAATTGTCTTTATTTATTTGGTTGCCTTTAAAATTATATCTTTCTTCTGTACCCAAATTAAGTTTTCTTTTTTTTTTATCTAATCCACTCCTCAACTATTGTAAGGACGTAGATTAAATTCTTAGAAGCGTATTCAATGTCATTTGTGGAGGATTAAACTCTTCCTCCACAAATAGCTTTAAACTTTTTTCACGCTCTGTGCTAATTTTGATAGATCATAAGTTTAGATACAAAATAGGATTGGACTTCGTATGCATCCTTGAGCACCTATCTTCTTAATTATTCATTTGGTTCAACTGTCCAACTCGTAGACATTATTCTATGTCGACCAAGTAATCTTTTAAAAACTTGAGAGCTTCATCTTCACCAACTGATCTTAAATCATTTAATATTGATTTTTGCTTGACTAGCAAAATCGGCATTAATATCGATCAAGTAAAACCGGGATTCCAAATTTATCCTCGTCCATCATTTCCAGCAGATAATTTACACCAGAACATAAATTGTTTCAGTAAAATACAATTGTCTATATACCGACTGGTTAACTGGAAAAATTTCAATTCTTCCTAAATGACTAACTAGATGTTCAAGAATTACGTATTCTATCGCTTTTGACGTGGAAAAGAAATAAAGAAGATTTAAAGCACTTTTCGGAACTGGTGTAACTATGAGAACTTTCTAATTTTCAGGGAACTTACTTTAGTTCTTTAAATTATGTTCGCAAGGCTTGGAAATACTTTACTCCCATTACTTCAGATATTAACCAATGATCAATAGGGGAGTTTGTGCCATGTTAATAATCCTGATAACATCCTTTCCTTTGTTAAACTTTTAATCTCGTTTGCGTGTAGGTTCAGCAATAATCTGATTTGGAATATCCACTGAGACATTCGGTTTTATTCCTTATTTGGGTTTTAAAGAATACCTACGAATTTATCAGCCAATTCTTTAATGTAACCATCTGGTATATTTTTTTCAACCTCATTTCCCATTAGATCATTTCCACGACTAGATAACTTGTTTGTTGCTGTGTCCCGGAAAGTTTGCATATAGTATTGAGTTTTCTTCCTCCTTAATAAGTGATTATATTACCACTTTATGATTTTGTATTCTCTCGAGCCCGTTGTTTTTATTCCTAGATAAATGCAATGGCTTGTTCCCCATAAATCGTTGACTGTCTCATGTCTAAGGTTTACCACATAAATCATTGGCTATCGCAAATACTGAACGGATAGAGCTGCAGGAGGGAAGTCTACGTGGGACACTTGGGTCAAGACTCACTTCAGCCCAGCTCTTCTGCTCCCACTTTTTTGAAGCTCTGGGGGTCAATCTCGATCCCATGAAACCTAAATCGTTTAAGTGATAAAATAGTGAAAGTTTTTAAATCGCTCCCTGTTTAGCAGTGTCAATACGCCCTTTATTGTTGGGGAGTGTGGGTAGATAGTGTGTTTACCACATGCTCACTAGTTTTGGCTCTGATGCCTAAATTGTCATGTAGTCTACTTTTCTTCAATTTTTTTTTTTTCTTTTTGCAGTTCTCTTCAATAATGGCCAGCTGGTAGGTTTTTGGGCAGGGATGCCATCAACCTGCTCATAATAGTTAGTGATCTTGATGACAGTCTAGGGGGTGCGACATCTGTGAAAACGACGATGAGCTGGGCTTATTAGAGTTGGAGGGAGATGGTACGGAGGAAGAGGCAGATGACCCTGAAATGGTACCCATGAGAAATGGGAACAATGACGAGGAGAATGAGGAGAGGGTTAGTGGGTTTGTGCCCCATGTTGTGATAAAGAGCACTACAACAACAACAACACTATGGTTTATGGCCTCAAAATCACATGCCCAGCCACCTGCATCCGAATGTCTAGCCCAGGGGAAGAGAGAGTAGAGAAAGGAGGAAGGGTGAACTCGGGCCATTCACACAGACTCCAGTTTGAAGAATAGACACGGACATGGCTCAAGGCTGTCCTTGTACTCATTCATAGAAAAACCTTAATCCTGCTCTTCCCTCGCATGTTTACCCCTAGTCTGGAAGGCGCTGTGACCAATCAGGACATTTTAGGATATAGTTTCTCTCTCCATATTGAGTATCTCCATAGTTCAGCCTATCTAATCCAGGTGGGTAGGGTCTCATACCCTTGGCAAATCGAATTAAGAATGTGGCCGCAGCTAGAAAAATAAGATATGTTCATGTCAACTAGCATATCTCTCTCTCTCTCTCTCTCTCTCTCTCTCTCTCTCTCTCTCTCTCTCTCTCTCTCTCTCTCTCTCTTTGTTATAAAGTACTAAATATTTATTATTAAATCTTTGAAACAATAACACACTCTCTCTCTCTCTCTCTCTCTCTCTCTCTCTCTCTCTCTCTCTCTCTCTCTCTCTCTCTCTCTTTGTTATAAAGTACTAAATATTTATTATTAAATCTTTGAAACAATAACAGAAGAGACCGATTAAGCTAGCTTTTGATTTATAAGAGTAGTTTGTATTTTTCAATGAAAGTAACAATTATTGGCATAAAATTAGTTTTATCAGGCAAATAACCTTAACATGCTTTTAATATCGAGAAAAAACAAACCAGATCTTGCTGTTCGTGAGATTTTAGTATTCAAATTTGTATTGATTACAATTTATTTTCAGAAATGTTTTTGTGGATTTATTTACGCAATAGTTATATCAAAGCATAAAATCTATTAGTTTTTTATAGCTAGCCAAATTCAGAATATGGACGCTTAATTGCCTACATTTGGGACATTACTGTACTATTATGTAAAATGATATCTTATTACAGACTTTAGATGTATTTTTCTTTCCAAATAGGCTTCATCAAAATTATTTATGGTAGACTATATAGATTTATTTGTGTCCAATATAGTTTGTTTCCCTAGAAAGAAAACTGTCTATATGCCAAGATTAAAAGTATTTTTTGTTTGCTACACGCTGAGCATGATGGGGAAAATCCTCTTACAGCAAAAACTGCAAACGTTCAGAAAATGCCAGGTGTCACGGGGACTAAATATAAAAAAAAAAAAAAAAATACTAGAATCGTAATGAAACTCTGCCCTAAGAGAACTGTCAATCGTTTCTTAATGTTGTATTAATATGCGTCTTCGACTTTCCTTATCTTTGGCGTCGTAGTGATCGAGAACTATCAACATTGCCTCAGGGTGATGACGTCAAAATTGATCTTTTTTTCTGTTTATTTATTTTATTTTTTTTTTATTTATTTTTTTTTTAATGCATATGATATCTTAGTGTACGAGTTACGGGATAACACTTTTTCCTAAACGTAAGTGTAGTAGTTGCCATAGAAACCAATGTTTAGTGTTGGAATAATAGTTCCAAGGATTCTAAAACAATATTGATTTCTTAAGTGTATGTATAATTTTATGAAAAATGCGCTGTAAAAATTCCGCCCTTTCTAAAATGTTTGGAAATATGAATATATTAAATGTATGAAAATAATTCCCTACAAAAATTAAAGCTTTTTAGAAAAATTTAATAGGATGTTAGCTGAACACGGGTAACACGTACTTATAGAAATTAGTTTCTGGAAACTTACGGTCAAGGCCAATAGAACTATTGGCCTTGCTTACGGTTACAAAACTTGGCCGCCTAAATGATAATCTAGTCTCACTGTGATATTTTAGGCGAATGTTGATCTATTATTTCTATAGTATTATAAAATCAAATTAACTAGGACCTGTGATATTTCGGCGAATGTTGATCTATTATTTCTATAGTACTATAAAATCAAATTATCTAGGGCCAAAGAATTTTAAATACTTCCAGATATTTGTAAGGAAACAAGCTATCATACAACAACTAGGCAAGTGCTTTTGACAGCCAGTAATCAGCTGCTAAGTTTATGACGTCACTATTGTACACTAAAAGAAAACTTACAAATTTCCGTTTTCTTTGGTAATGAAAGCACTGAAGAACAGATCTTTGTAATTTTTTTTTAATAACCAGTTTTCTCGTTTTTTTCTTATCTTTTATTTAATGAAGGAGAGAAATGTTTGCTTCTGGAGTTATTATGTTCAAAGGTGTTATATTGCAACCGGTAGGTTAGTGCATGCCAAGTTTGAGGTAGGCCTATCCTACAATTCAAGCGATTGGGGATGATATTCTTTAAAGCTGTAATTTGGTGAAGTTGTGATATAGTTGCAGTAATCAATATGGTAATAACACGGTCATTAGCTAGTTTCTTTTAACCAAATATTCATCCAGATATTAATTTACAAAAGAAATGTTTCTGACTTTAATCCAGTGATTCTTATTACATTATTTATAGAGTATTCGGAGAATAATTAGTCTATTTAACGCTAGGACACGAATTCTACTAGATTTCGGGATTAAGTTGTCCTTATTTATTTGGATGCCGTCCAAGTTAATTATCTTTTTCTTCTCTATCCGCATTAGGTTTTATTTAAATGTTATCCATTCCTCAATAATTCTATGAACGTAGATTAAATTCTCAGATGTATATTTAATGTCATTTATGGAGGAATAAACTTTTCCTCTACAAATAGCTTTTAACTTTATTCACGCTCTGTACTAATTTGTATAGATAAATAGTATGGATACAAAATAGTATTAAGCACTTCGTATACATCCTTGAGCACCCATCTTAGCTATTCATTGAATAAAACTATCCTATTCGTACACATTACTTTCTGTCGATTTTTTAGAAACTCGAAAGCATTTTTTTTTCTGTGATGTTAATAATCCTGATAACCTCCTTTCCTACTTTGTTGAACGTTTAATCTCTTTTGCGTTTAGGTTCAGTTATGATATGATTTGGAATATCCACTATGAGAATCGGTTTTATTTATTTGGGTTTTAAAGAATACCTACGAAATTTTCAGCCAATTCTTTGTTAATATAACCCTCTGGTATATTTTTTTTATTTTAACTCTCATTTCCCATTAGATCATATCCATGACTAGATAACTTGTTTGTTGCTGTTTCGGAAAGTTTTCTTCCTTCTTAAGTGATTTTATTACCACTTAATGATTTTGATTCTCCCGAGCCATTTCAATTTTTAACCCTAGATAAATGCTATGGTTCTTCCCCATAAATCATTGCCTGTCACATATCAAGGTTTTTCCCCATATGTTATTGGCTATCGCAAATACTGACCGTATAGACCTGCAGGAGGCAAGTAGTCTACATGGGACGCTTGGATCAAGACAACACTTCAGCCCAGCTCTTCTGCTCCCACTTTCCTGAAGCTCACCGGGGTCAATCTCGACCCCTTGAAATCTAAATCGGTTAAGTGATACAAAATTAAGTTTGTACATAATAATTCATGTTTATTAGTGTCAATACGTCCTTTATTGTTGGAATGTGTGGGTGGATGGTGTGTGTACCACATGCTCATTGGTTTTGGCTCTGATGCCATATATTTCCATGTGGTCTGCTTTCCTTCATTACTTTTTTTTTTTTTTTTTTTGCAGTTCTCTTCAATAATGGCCACCTGCCAAGTTTCTTTTGGGCATGGAGCCCATCAACTTGCTCCTAATCGAGTTAGTGATCTGAATGGCAATGTAGAGGCTGCTGACATCTTTGAAGACGATGATGAGCTGGGCTTATTCGAGTTGGACGGAGATGGTAGGGAGGAAGAGGAAGAGGCAGGTGACCCTGAAATGGTACCCATGAGAGTAAGTTGAAAGCTTCCCATTAGGATACAAGATATCTGCATCAAAGTTTTTTGTTGTTTGCACTGACCCATCTTAGCTCTGGTGATGTCCTGAAGGCTGATGTATAATTTTGCATTTCTGAGAAATTTTTTTGCGTTTATTACTTTATGCCAACGTAAGAGTTGTTTGTCACCCTTTATATGATAAGAGGTTTAGTGCCC
Source organism: Palaemon carinicauda (assembly GCF_036898095.1). Taxonomy (NCBI): domain Eukaryota; kingdom Metazoa; phylum Arthropoda; class Malacostraca; order Decapoda; family Palaemonidae; genus Palaemon; species Palaemon carinicauda. Next base: position 35,028,518 of record NC_090754.1, on the reverse strand, counting down.
TTATTTTGTTGAGTACAACAGTAACACCACCACCACCACCACCATGGCTTATGGCATCAACATCACGTGCCCAGCTACCTGCATCCAAACGTCTAGCCCCAGTGGAGGAGAGGAGTAGGAAAAAGGGGGATGAACTCCAGCAAGTCGTGCAGACTCCAGTTTGAAGAATAGACGCCGATATGGCTCAAGGCTGCGCTGATACTCGTTGGTAGACATTTAAGGATATAGTTTATATCTCTTCGTATCGAGTATATCCATAGTTCACAATATCGAATGCAGGTGGGTATGGTCATCACACCTTTGGGCAAATCTAGATAAATAAGAAGGTGGCCGCAGCTAGAAAAATAAGATATGTTCATGTTAACTAGCATAACTTGTTTTTTTTATAATTACCAAACATTTATGCTTATTACATCTTTTAACATATATTGCAATTATAATTATCTATATTTTCTTAAATATGTATTAGAATATTTTTTTCTGATTTTATATCGGGAAAAATAACTACATCTGTGCAAGACCTATTATTGCACAAAACTGTGTTTTTTTTTTTTTTTTTTTTTTTTTTAACAGGTAGATGCATGTGTTTTAGTGCTTCGCAGAATGTAAAAGTTGTGTTGGCCTATCGTTCATGAACCCGTTGTTATAATGACTAGATAACTTTACCTTATGGAGCTAGACTGCTTATTCAAATCTAGATATGGTAATGTAAGCAAGCAGCAAAAGAAAAGTTTATAGAAAATCTGTGGAATGTCTAGGTTTATCCTATCACTTGTGATGGTTTACACGAAATACTTGAATCCAAGATAAAGGAAAATTGTGGTAACCGTGTGTTATTATAAGAATTGTCACCAGATATACTTCATTGACTAACTGAAAATGTGCTTCACCAATGGTTGATTGGATCAAGAAGCTTTGCATGTCATATTCTGAATTTAACTTTAAGAAACATTGCTCGTACTGCAGTAAAGAATGCACCCTTGAAAGAGACCCAAAACACCCTGTGAGGTGGAGACCAGCTTATTTATGTCGACCTAAATATTTAAACAGAGAAGGTACCTATTAGAAAAATTTGAAGCAAGAGCAAACAATTGGGAAAGTGAGGTAGGGGTAAGGATTATATGAGCAATGGATTTGCATGCAGCAGATGCTTGATATCACAAAGACTGCCCAAGTCTGTTTTATTTTCAGTTAATGGCAGTTTAACTTTAACATCCTCTTCCTGTGATACGGAACAAGCACTCAATGAGGTGTTTATATGTATGGATGAAAACAAAAATTTACATGGAATTCAGCTGTAATTGTTTGTCATTTATAAAAAAAAAAAAAAAAAAAAAAAAAAAAAAACTTGCAAGTTCATTCCTAGACAGAATACATAAGTTCACAACAGAACAAGACAAGTTCACAATGGATAATAGTAACGTTATCATCTCCTGGATATGCAAGTATCATATCGTTCTCGGGAAGTGCAAGGTCTGATCTCAGAATCGTTAAGGATGACTGATGAGGATTTACAAGCTTGCATTAAAAAGGTAGCAAAGCAAATTATGCTTGATGTCAAGGGACTTGAACTCAATAAGTCAATATACAGTATAAGCTACATATTGATAAAAACTGTACATTTGCTTCCACATCTAGTATTTTGCGGACATTGTTTAAAAGCTCTTCCCCATCACTTGGAGGATCTCTGCATGCAATAATTATTGGTAAAATTGTAACCAGTGTAGTAAGAAAGCATTATACTTGGCTACAAAATGCTGTAGGAGTTTGGTTGAGAGATTTCAAGAAACTCTTCAGATATATGCACGATTATGCTGTGACCTGTAGTTATAATTATGTGAAAGGATATCAAAGTCTGCTTCTAGAGCTGAGCTACTTTTGCAGACATCAGCCTTCAGGACATCACCAGAGCCAAGGTTGGGTTAGTGCAAATAATAACAGAAAATTTCAATGCAGATATCTTGTGTCCTAGCGGGAAGCTTTAAACTTGCTCTTCAGTAATGATTGCTACTCAATTTGAGGGAATTACTATACTACTTGAACCCACTACTGCTAAAAAAAATTGACCAACAGGAAATGTGAGAGCCTGTTCAACATAATGATGACTATGACCTTTTTTAATGTCCATTGGAGAGCAACACTTGAAATACCTCGAGTATCAATATCGCAATGGGCTCCAGCTGTGAAGAAACTTTTAAGAATATCTGAGGCAACGGCACTGTTAAGACTTTAGTTTTGTTCCATGATTTGTTGAATCTGGGAAAAAAAAGAAAGAAAAAAAAGTGGCTCTTATCACAAGGCTGGCCAAAGAACAAGGACACTCTATACAACCCAAAAACAACGGTTGTGCATCTCCCATTACTTGACCATCTTTCAGCTGATACAAGCACAATGACTAATGCTTATTAAAAGCATAAGTATCTTTATCAATTAGGCTGACCAGTAGTTATACAAGGTTGTCCTTCATATTTACTGGATTGATCTATTGACTTTCAGCAGTGTCTATTTACGATCGGAAGGTAAGCACATTCTCAAGAGTTATGATTGATGTATTGATTCTCTTGTGGATAACTGTAGATCGTTGGTACTTCTGGCTGGCCCATTCGGTGGAAGGAAGATATTGACCGGAAACTTTTCTGACAATAAATGGACACTTAAAATTCTCACAGAAGAGCTTATCCATTCTGTATTTGCATTCTATTAGATAGAAACCATGGACGGACTCATTGCAGTGCTAGAGGAACTTTTTAAAAAGAACTGAACTACCAAATTATGAGTTGACTGATAAAACCATTCATGACTATGATGAAGTTTATCAGGGATGAGCAAAAAATCATTGGCCACTACATGTGCAAGCCATGAATGAAATTATGCAATTGTTCTTTGCTGCTGGCCATCAGAATTAAGCAAGATATGGCTTTTAATTTCTGCAAAGTATGGAGGTTGTGATGATATCAGAATTAGTTTCTTGAAAGGCCAACATACCATGCACAATATTTTGGGCATCTCCAATGGTGTTTTGACAGATATGGCCATTGAAGCAACTACATGCATTATGGACATGGTCAATCTGGTATAATAGGGTTGACATTGAAACGTGAAAGTCTGAAAACCTTAGCCAACAGTTGTCCTATTTATAACAGACTAGTTACTGATCTACAAAGTTTGAGAGAGGAAGTACCAACCCAAACTTGTCGCAAGGAACAAAGGTGTGGAAGGATACAGGCAGATTAGAAAGACGTCCATCCATTGAACCAGATCAACATTCTGATAAAAGGCCTTGTCAATATAATCACTGGATGCGCACTGAATGACCCTTAAACCAAAGTGGACAAATCAAAAGACAAGCAAATGTGAAATGCATCACAAGCCTCTCTTAAATGGCATAAAGCAGATTACTCTGTTTCCTGTTACTGCTCGTCAAGGTGTTATGCTGGCTTTAGAGGAACTACTCAAACTTATAAAATGTCCTTGCCATAGAGGAAAGCTTTGCAGTACACAACCTTGTGGATGCCATAGTACTGGCCTTCTGTTCAGTCTTCTGTGTGTTATGGAGGTGAGGAATGTTGGAAGAGTGAATTAAATGACTCTGATGGGGATTGTGATTCTAGCACATAATGTATAATTTGTATTTTTTAGCACATAATGTATAATTTGTATTTTTTAGCACATAATGTATAATTTGTGTTTTTGAGAACATATTTTTGTGTTTATTACTTTATGCCACCTAAAGATTTGTTTGTCATCATTTATATAAAATGTTACAAATTATACCCATCAGTATAATAAGCATACAATTTGGAATAAAAAAAAAAATAAGAGTGATTGAAGATTTTAATAATGCAAGCTATTTTTTGGCAGCCATCTTAGGCACCATCTTAAATATTTAAAATTTTCCAAGGGTAGTGGTGTCGCACCCACCTGGGTATGACAACTTAGACCATATAGTAAGATAATAAAACTATAAACTCACACTGTCCCAGTTAGGTAAATTTAAGTCCTGCTAACGGACTAACAGAGGATTGTGCCTCTGTTATGTTGATGCCGATAAAAGTGTCCAATATTTTCTTGTCTGGTTTGAATGACTGAATTCTTGAGGGGATTGTCCTCCATTCCAATGATCTTGCTCTTTTGAGGGAGGGATATCTTCAAAAGGGCAATGTTGGCCTCAGGGACTTGAATTTGAGGGAACGGAAGGCTTTCATTGGGATTCTCATAATGTTGGCAATGAGGAGCAAAATTCATACGACCACTTGTTATCTCTGTGACCTCACAGAGGGCATTCCTTTGTATCAATGTACCACGAGCAAGTGTCTTTTTGCCCTGTTGTGTTGGAGAGAGTTGTATGATTCAGCCACCAGGGCATAGTGGGTGAGGAAGGATTCCCTCTCTCCCCTTTAGTAAGGTCTTCGATCATGTGGTGGTGAATTTTCAAAGGAACTACAGCGCAGGGCCTCGTCTCACCGAGGATGAATAGCTTGTGTACCTTTCAGAGGTCTCTGTCTATTCAACATGTACATCCCCAAGAAACCAGTAAAGTACGTACACAGATTTTTAATGTGTTATTTGTTCATGTAATGGTTTCTTTGTATTTGTGTTCTAATATAGAAATAAGGAAATAGGAAGATATTCATGTGTATAGAATATCTACACTATATCCCTATCTATCTATTTGTCTAACTATATGATACTATTTGTCAGGTAATTTCTTCTTTGTATCTGTAAAACTTTTTTGTGTACATGAGGTACTTTTTACTTTTAGTGTTTTTATGCAGTGTTTTATGATTACTATCAATGATAATATATATCTTGTATGATCTTATTTTCTTTTATTGGAGAGAAATTTTATATTTATTTCATTTTACTTTCATTGATTTCTGATTCTATTTTCTGTATATATAGGTATGGCATCAAGCTTGTGATGTCAATACGCATTATATGCTATTTCTGATCTGGGGAAGAACACAAAAGTACCTAGAGGATCGACGCTTGGACGTTTTCACGTCGGATCTAGTAGCATCTTCTCCCTGGAGGGGCCACATAGTCATAACGACTACTTTTTCACGATGCTCCCGCTAGCTTGGCCCTCTCAGATGAAGTCATGCATTGGTGTAGTACTATTCGCCTGAAGCCTTATATTCCTAAGGAAGTTTTGGAGAGGGTACCTCCCATCAATGACTTCATGGCAGTGTTCAATTACGAACAAGGTTTGGCTTTTCAGCATCGGCATCAACAAGTCAGCAGAAGGAAGAAGGTGATGCTCTTGAGTTCCCCGCATTATAATCCGTTGGAGCTGGAAAAACTTAAGGCTGACTTTCAGATGTTTAGCAACGAGACAAAAGGGGTTGTAGACATGTTCAGTCAGATGTGTGCTACATCAAATTGGGTGTGTAAGCTCTACGCAGGTCATTCCCTTTTTTATGGTTATTGAATGGTAAATTCTTATGTTCTCTATTCGAGCATGCCCTTCTCAGTCTACGCTAAGTCGAACGTTCCTCAAGGAGATGGCCGCCAATTTGTGTGCTCCCCTAGTAAGTCCCAATTTTACATGTTAACCCAGTTGTCGAAGATACTTCGATTTCTCATGCCATAAACCTTTCAAGCCGATGGAGATCGCCTAAAGACCTCAATTTCCCTGTGGCCAAGTCAACCTGCTAAAAGAATTTGCTGCCAATGCGACCCACCAAAGGACGACCACAAGACGAACACTGCTTGTGTGATGTGTTGGATGCCAGTTTTCCTCCTCATAAAATTTTTGAGTCCAAGCTGCACTTGATAGTTATTGTAGGTAAGGTACAAAATGAATACTGCTTGTCTGCATAAATACTATAAATCTAATCTTTACAGAATGTATATCATCCATTTTTACTTATTATTTTTTTTCGAATTTATTTTCCTTTTCGAATGGAATTTTTTATCACAATTTGATACTATTAATATAAAATAAGTTTTTAAACATCCACCAAACCATGATAAAGTTTTATGCAAATCCACGAGCCATAAGATAAGTAAATAACACTTCAAAATTGACATGCACTTCTTCCTTTTCAGGTGGCAGATTTGGACGTAGAGGTCGGGGGGTGGGGGTGTGGTCTGGGGCCATTTTGTTAACATGGCCGATAAAGTAAAATCGGGATTCCAAATTTGGTTTCGCCCATCATTTCCAGTAGATCGTTTACACCAGAGCATACAGTTGTCTCTGTAGAATATAATTGTCTGTATACTTATTGGGTAACAGGCAATATTTCTACTTTTCCCAAATGACTGTCTAGTTTTCAAGAATTACGTATTCTATAGCTTTTGACATGGAAAATAGGTCTTGAAGATCGAAAACACCTGTCAAAACTGGAGTAACTAAAAGAACTTTTTGATATTCGGGATACTTACTCCGGGATTTACTATTCTTGCAATTTTGTCCGTAAGGCTTGGAAAGTTTTCTATGCCTAATACTTCAGTTATTAGCATTGGATCAATAGCGCAAATTCTTTTTTTCTGCCTTGTTAATAATGCAAAACCTTATTTCCTACTTCATTAAACTTTTTATCTCATTTGTGTGTATGGTTCAGCAATAATGTAATTTGGAATATCCACTATAACATTGTTTTATTTATTTGGGTATTACAGAATTCTACGAATTTATCAGCTAGTTCTCAGTCAATGTACCTTCTAGTACCGTTTTTGTTTACTGTCATTTACGATTAGACCATTTACATGACTAGATAGCTTCTTGTTTGTTGCTGCTTTCCGGATAACTTGCATAAAGAATTAACTTTTCTTTCTCTTTAAAAAATTATTCTATTACCACTTACTGATTTTGCATCCCTTCGTGCTGTTTCGGTTTTAACCCTAGATAAGTATAATGAGTCTTGTGCAACCCTGAGCATATGTCAAAAATCATTTTTTTTTTTCCATGAATTAGTGGCTATTGCAAATCCAAAGGGTATTGACCTGTAAGAAGCAAGTAATCTACAAGTGAAGGTCGGGTTAAGATGCTCTTCAATCCAGCTCTTCTGCTCCCCCTTTTCTGAAGGGCTCCGGGGTCAATCTCTGCCTTACAAAACATAAATCGGGTAAGTGATAAGGAGAAAATAAAGTTTTTAAATAAATCCTTGTTCAACAGTATTGATACTTGTAATAGTTTTTTTTTTTTTTTTTTTTGTTAGAAAGCGTGGGTGGCTGGTGTGTCTACCACATGCTAACTGGTTTTGGCGCTAATTCCCTATATTGCTATGTAGTTCACTTTTCTTCAAATGCTATAATTTTTTTCGCAGTTTTCTTCAATAACGGCCAACCGGTAGGTTTCTTTGGGCATGGATGCCATCAACTTGCTCCTAATGTAGTTAGTGATGTTGATGACAATCTAGAGGTGGCCGACATCTTTGAAGATGGCGATGAGCTGAATGTAGGAGAGCTGGGTCGAGATTCTAGCAGGAAGAGGAAGAGACGGATGCCCTCGAAATACTACCTCTGAGAGATGGGAACAATGACGAAGGGGAGGAAGAGAGGTTTGGTGGGTTTGTGCCCTTCGTTGTGACAGTATGTAAAACACCACCCCCTTGGCTTATGGGATCAGCATCATGTGCCCAGCCAACTGCATCTTAGCATCTCGCCCCAGTGGAGGATAGAAATAGGAAGAGGAGGGTTGAACTCCAGACAGTCAGGTCTTCTCCAATTCGATGTATACCGTAGAAGCCAGTATGTTTCAAAGCCCGTAGTACTCTCTGGCTCTCTGGCATAAAGACTATAGTCTGCTCTTCCCCTGCATGTTTACACCAAGGATTGCGCTTCTGCTATGTAGTTGACGAGAAAAGTGTCCGATTTTTTTCCAGCTTGTTTTGGACGAGTGGATGCTTGCGGAGATTGTCCTCTGTTGCAATGATTGCCTTGCTCTTCTGAGGGAGGACTGCCATCAAAATGGTAGTATTGACCTCAGACTTTAATTTGAGAGAACTGAAGGCCTTCATTGGGATTTTCAACATGTTGCCAGTGAGTCGCAACAATCATGCGACCACTAGTGACGTAGGACCTCGTAAAGGGCTATCTTTTTTTATCGGTATACCACGAGCGGGCATCTTTTCGCCATGTTGGTGAGAGTTGTACGATTCGGCCACCGGAGCAGAGTGGGCGAGGGAGGATTACTCTCTCTCTCTCTCTCTCTTTGGGGAGTCTTCAAACACGTGGTGATGAGTTGTCAAAGGGAAATACATCCCTGGGCCTCATCCCACCGTGGACTAACAGCTTGTACCTTTCAGGGGCCTCCCTGTTCAACATGTACATCCCCAAGATACCAGCAGAGTATGTACACAGATTTTAATTGTTTTTTTTTTTTTATATAATGGTTATTGGTATATGTGTTCTTATATAGAAATAAGGAGATAGACATATATTAGTGTATGAAATATATACACTAGATTTCTATCTTGCTTGTCTATATATATGATACTGTGGATAATTTTCAGATAATTCCTCCTTTGTATCTGTAAAACTTTTTATTATGTATATGAAGTACTTTAAATTTATTTTGTTGTTCTTTTATGCAGTTTTATTATTATTATCATTGATAATATATATGTATATAATCTTATTTAATTTTAATTTCTATTGAACAGAAATTTTTATTTTTATTTAACTTAGTTTTATTGATTACTTATTCTTATTTTCTATAACTATAGGTATGGCATCAATCTTGTGATGCCAAAACACGTTATAAGTAGAACGCTATTTCTTCTCTGGGGAAGAACAGAGTACCAAGAGGATTCACGCCTAGGGAAGTAGACATGTTGGACCTTGTGGCACCTTCTCACTGAAGGAATCTTTGTATAGTGCCCTTCACAGTTCCAGCTGTGCCCTTCACAATTCCAGTTGCGGGGTGTTTGCCATTTGTGTGCATGCATACTAGAAGTTACACGCTAGCCTGAGCCACGGGCGTGTTGGAGGAGGTTAGTTATTTTTTCTTTTTTTTTTCTCGAAGGGTGTTGTGCTAGAAAACTGTGTACTAAATTCTTGAATATAATAAAATATAGAACTAGATTATTTTCACCTATTGCATTAAATTATTTTTTTTAGTTTCTTTTACTGTTTTTGTTTTACTTTATAATTCCCATGACAGAAACAGAGGCACAATGTTGCCTTTCAACACTAAAAGGAATAAGATCTTTTCTTAAGAACCCCTGTGAATTCAGAAAGACTAAATACCTTTGCAGCACTTTCAATGGAGAAATAAATTCCTCTGTTGTCCATCATCCAGGGATCAAGGAGAAAATAATAGATCTTTTTTATATTATTAAATCAAGAAAACTTTATTTATTTTCAAATGAATGCATCGAGCTTGACCAGCATCAACTCGGGTTATGCTAAGTAAGATTTTTTTTTTTGTTTTTCTTTCAGGATTCTATAAAATTTCTAAACACATTTTCTTCTACCTGTCTGTTTCCTTTCACACAATATTAAAACGAAGGCTAAAATTTTCAGGGAAGCAGCACCCCCCACTGATTTTAGCCACAAGCTGCCACTGCTGAAGAGGCCGACCAGTCTCAACTGACTCCTTTTCCCCTATGCTTCCGCTAGCCTTTGCCCTCTCGGACGAAAGCATGCATTGTCTGGTACTATACGCCTGAAGCCTTATACTCCTAAGGAACTTTCGGAGAAGGTAGCCTACTTCCCGTCAATGACTTCATATCGGTGTTCAATAACGAACACAGTTTGGCTTTTCAGCATCGGCAAATTGCCAGGAGGAAGAAGGTAATGCTGTCGAGTTCTGTTCCCAACATCATGCCCGTGCCTAGCATAAGGCTAGGCAATCAATCTTATCAAGCAAGCAAGCATCGTGATCCATCCGAGCTGGAGAAACATAAGGGTAACTTCCAGATGTTTACAACTCGACAAAGGGGGTTGTAGACATATTCAATCAGAAGTTTGTGGGCTCCCCTCGTAAGTCCTGATTTTACTTGTCATCTCGGTTGTCAAAGGGACTATGATCTCTTATGGCAGAGACCTTTCAAGCTAACAGAGATTGACTTGATACTTCGGTTTCCCTTTGGTCAAGTAGACCTGCTAAAAAGATTTCCATGCCCAAGCTGCCCACCCAAGGACACGACCACTAGACAAACGCTGCTTGTGTGATGTGTAGGAAGCCTGTTTACCTCCAGCATCAGATTGTCTTAGTGTCCCAGCTGTACTTGATGATTATTGTAGGTATGTTACAAAATAAAAATTTTCTTTTTCACTACTTGTCTGCTTGAATACTATATTATTAATCTTTATAAAATGTATACTATCCATTTTTACACAATATTTTATTATTCAACTTTCTTTGAATTTCCTTTTAGAATTAATTTTGTGGTCAGAATTTTGATATTATAGCTAGAGAATGATTTATAAATATCCAGAAAGCCACAATATAATTTTTATGTAAAGCCACGAGCCCCAAGATAAGTATATAACACGTTGAAATTTACATAACCTTCCTCCTTTACAGGTGGCAGATTTGAACACAGGGGTTGATTTGGTCTGGAGCCATTTTGTTGATATACTTTTTACTTGTTACTTGTTGTGAAGTTTTAGGTCCATATTTCGCCCATGAGGAGGTGGTCCAACAGACCATCTTTTACTGATCGTGTCATTTCGACATCCAGGTGTATCGACGACTGGAGTGAATAGTCAGCTCTGATGGCGACATCTTGTAAGTCATATGATAAAGGGAAATGATGAGTCTTCAACTTTTTTTTGAAGGCAGATGGACTGATGCATGATCTCTGCTCATATGGCAGTTTATTAAAAAGTCTTGGTGCGACAGTTCTAAAAGATCTAGAACCATGACTTGGCGAACAACGTGGTTTTTGTAACTTGGAGCCATCGTTTTCCGATCTGGTTGATATACCAGGGCCAGGTTGCTGTAGATGAAGCAGCTTTCTTAAGTATGCCAGTTTTCCAGTCTTTAGGGCTACGAATGTTAGGACACAGATTTTAAGTTATTCTACCTTGGATAGGTAACCAGTGTAGATTTATGAGGACGGGTGATTCATTCACAACGAGCGACACCCATGATTAATCTTGCTTATCTATTGAAATTTCTTTGCATTTTAAGATGGTAATTTGGCAAGTCACATTTACCACAATAGGGAGGTTCATCCTTGTGTTTGCAATTATTATCAGCTTTTTGACCAAACCTTCGGCAGTGCCTACAATAGTTAAGTGGTATCTATCAACTACATTGTATACTGTTGTATACTGCACAGTTTTAGGTGCAATTCATCATTGCCTTTGTTATGAATAAGCGTTCTTATTTCAGGGTCACATTTCAAAACAACATAGTTGTTTAGAATTGGCTTTCTTGGCTTTAAAACTAAATAGGACTTCAATCATTTTGTTTAAGACAGGAAATTCACTGAGAAAAATTTTTTTCATTCTTAAGCACTTGTATAAGATCCTCCTTATCAACATCATCCACGTTCTCTTCATCAACCAAGACATTAAGCAACATAATTTTGTGGTATAAGTTGCCAACTTTCTTAGTCTGAACAACAGGGGCTTACGTCCGAATTGCATCAGCCGCCAAATCCCTGCATTTTTTGTCATCAAAGTTCATGACTATGCCACCATTATACTTGAAATTGCTGTTGGTCACAAAGACAGCTTTCAGGGTTTTAGCAACTGTTCGCTATTGATCTTGATTTGTAGCTGTAATGGCTAATAGGTTCTTAGGCTTTCTTTTAAAAGCAGTTGAAAAGGGTTCAATGGCTCTATTATTATTTCGGGTAGTCGTGACTGCTTGAATTGGCATCAAGTTGTTAACTTTGCGGACGAGATTTTTCATGCATGTCGTCAGCTAAGTGATTGCTAAATCAGTAGTCGGCTGTAGAAATCTTGCTGGTTGGCTCAAAATTCTGGGCTGAGATGCATTCAATGGTGCAAGTTTGATCTTTGATTACTTTCACCAGAGCAAAGTGGAGTTGCTTTAATTTAGTAATTTCTTCTTTGACTTCAGTAAGGTTTGATTTTCGTACAAAATCGACGATTTTACGTGTAACACAAAACCAATTCACCGTTTCATCGGGTTGAGAGAAGGAGATAGTTTTTACCACTTTCTGTGGTACCATCCATGGCACATGTTGCAGCGCACACCGGGTTCACCTATATCTGTGCAGGAAATACTCGGGAACCCCAATACCATTGCCATGGCTAGTTTATCAGCAAGACCCTAGCCTATGCTTGTGCTTATTTGTTTCAAAGAAGTCACTAAATTGGTAACACTGCACAGCAAGAGTGAAATATAGGGCGATCTATCTATCTTGGGGTGAACAATCACAACGGCCACTAGTCGAAGAACTTCTACTACCAAATACATAGCCGAAAGGTAAGCTGGCTAATCTCTCTGTATTCCTGTTCTATATATTTTGTGATATTTTGTTATATTTTCTTACAGAAATATCAAATGTAATATAAAAAAAATTATGATGAAACTAATGTCCAAAAATTGCCTTTAGATTTGACCCCTGTTAAAACAATAAAAACAAATATTGGTACATAGTTACATATTTGTTCTACGGTAATGACTTTATTCTTGTTTTAAAGTACCCTCTAACCGATTTCATTTTCATTTAGTTGTCCAAAGAAATTTATGATATGTCTACGTTTTTTTTTCTTTTTTGTGGGAGTGGGGGGGGGGGAAATACTTGCGGCTTTTTTCTCTCTTTGGCTTATAAACTCTATGGGTCCGTGCCCATTTCTGTTGGTTACAAATAGTTTCCTCATTATTCGGGAATCTTTTTTTTATTTTACATATGTATATTTGTATTTTTTCTAAATATTTTGCGTTTTTTTTTTCGTATAATTATTTCTAATTTATTTGCAATATATATCTATTTTTTAGGTAGGTGTTATTTATATTTCCAGTATTTTTAACACTGAAGTATTCTTAGAACTTAAAAGAATAAAGATTTCTGCACAAATAAATTTTTGCTAGAGCTCTACCCTATGTAACCTAAATTGATTCGCGATATAACGGTACTTATCCAGAATTAAGACAGGCTTAGGCTTTCCTTCTTAGCAAGTTTTTATCCTTTCTCTGAAATATCCCTCGAACCAAAAAAATCTCCAAGATAATCATTTCCAGCAATGGTTAAAAGCTCATTTTCATTTTTATTCACCCTATTGTAAACTGGTATAAAAGCAATGATCACATAGACCATGTTATTTACATTGATAAAAAAAATAATTTCATCAGTAATTAAAATGGAGATATATTGGATTTATTTATAGCCCGGGTTTTATTTAACACTGCTTTAACGTAAGAATAATCTAGAAGTTAAAATCTTATACACAGGAGAAATGGAGCACTTCTCCATACTGGTAACTGATATTATACTATTCATTTAATCGCCTAAAACTAGATCCAATGTATACCCAGTCATAGTTTCTTTTTTTCTCTCGACAGACCTCATCAACAAATTCAAGTTAGTCCAGAAGATCACCAACAACAATCTCCTCACGATTTGATGCGTCATCAATCCGAAGATTGAAATCTTTGCAGATAAATAATTCATTGCAGGTCAATCATCTCGACGAACATAGCTGAAGTCCTCAGACATCTACATTGTTCTCGGATGTTTGTAGAGTACTATAACAGATACTTCTTATTTTGATGAGGTAAAATTGATTTTAATATTTTCAAAATTTGTCAATATGTTGTTCTCTTAAGATTGAATAGCTTTTGAGAACGAAAAGCCCAATCCTCCAAACGTATTCCTTCTTAGAATATGAAAGAAAACTAGCGTATTAGGTTTTTTTTTTTTCAGTGATCTCAGCAGTGTTAAAAACCTTGAGCCATGTTTCGGTTATCGCTGATAATTGTCAAAATACTTTATTTATCAATACCCTAAATTGTATATTTTGATTTAAAAAAAAAAAGCTAACTATTTGCATAATCATTGTTCATGACGTCCTTAGTCTCCATATTATTATATTCATACAATTTCCATATCCAAAGCTTTACAAATTTTCGAATACACCATATAAGCTTGCTTTTCTGGTTGAGTACAGTTTTTTGTATTTGCTGTATGCGACTGCAACATTCCTTAATGTTACGATTGCTTGCAATTTTCCGCAGACTTTCAACATCAGTCTTGCACTTAGTCCTTTTAGAGATGTCCGTACTTTTGTTAGTGGAAGCAGGTGATAACGTGGTACCTGTCAGACGGGCTTTACGTGCTCCAGCGTAACCTAATCTTGTCTCCATTTTCTTCAATGAAGTGCTAATTTCGGGCTCTCATAATAGCATGAAGTGGGCAGTCCTCCTTGACATTTTGTATTGATTTAATAGGGATTTTCTCTGTTAAACCATGTACTTCATCATCTTCACTGTTTATTCCAAATCATGTTTTGGTTGTTCTCCAATCTCTCCATCTGCTCCAGTTACCATGCTGCCTGTATTATTTACTGCATCGTCTCTAATGCTGTCATATGCAAAGTTAAAAATTCAACCTTAAATGGATATTTTATGGGGTCTTTTGACTGGCCAGACAGTACTACATTGGATCCTCCTCTCTGGTTACGGTTCATTTTCCCTTTGCCTACATACACACTGAATAGTCTGGCATATTCTTTACATATTCTCCTCTATCCTCATACACCTGACAACACAGATTACCAAACAATTCTTCATCACCCAAGGGGTTACTGCACTGTAATTGTTCAGTGCCACTTTCCTCTTGGTAAGGGTAGAAGAGACTCTTTAGCTATGGTAAGCAGCTCTTCTAGGAGAAGGACACTCCAAATCAAACCACTGTTCTCTAGTCTTGGGTAGTGCCATAGCCTCTGTACCATGGCCTTTCACTGTCTTGGGCTAGAGTTCTCTTGCTTGAGGGTACACTCGAGCACACTCTCCTATCTTATTTCTCTTCCTCTTGTTTTGTTAAAGTTTTTATAGTTTATATAGGAGATATTTATTGTTGTTACTCTTCTTGGAATATTTTATTTTCCTTTTTTCCTTTCCTCACTGAGTTATTTTCCCTGTTGGAGCCCCTGGGCTTATAGCATACTGCTTTTCCAACTAGGGTTGTAGCTTAGTAAGTAATAATAATAATAATAATAATTGGCCTATCTTTGGATGTTTTTTGCATATCACTTCTTATCTCCATGATCTTAGCTGAAGCTACTATAGATTTTATCACCAGTAATTAGTTTCCATAACTTGTTAGCACTGGCCATTCTCTCATTTTTTAGAGCTGTCAAAGTTTGTAGTTTTATCCTAACGGATAAAGTATATGTATATTAAGCTGAATTTACAAAGCCCTTACCAATTTGGGTCACCAACTCATAAATTCTTGCTTCATGTTTTCACTTGACCCTTTTTTTTAGCTGATGAAGCTCGTATTGTGATTTTTATCACGATATTTTCATGTTCTTTTCAAGCTAGTTTAATTTCGCTAATATAATCGAGACAGTCATAGTATTTACTTTGTTCCTCGCAAATGCTAATGTCTTCATGTAAACTTTTTGTGACGATAAACATTACAAAGATCTCATCCTATCTAATCTCTGTCCCTTCTCTTTCCAGATTTAAAATTTTTTATATCATGATATATTTTGATACGAAAATGAGAGAGAGAGAGAGAGAGAGAGAGAGAGAGAGAGAGAGAGAGAGAGAGAGAGAGAGAGAGAGAGAGAGAGAGAGAGAGAGAGAGAGAGAAAACCATTGGAACGGCTGCTCTACTGTAGAATAGCAATTTAAACGCCAATATATTTTTTTTATAGGAAAGTCTTAGACCGCACGTCGACATTACCCTCTTACCTGTTGATAATCTGGACTGCTTATCTGAAATAGTTGGGAAATCTGGAAGTAGGCTTCCTGCTCTAAAACTTGATGGAAGGCATGCAAAATATAATTCTCGGCACAACAGTTTTGAAGCTGGGTTAATCTCGAGTTATTGACAACCAGGATAATTTTTTCTTAAACGATACAGAAGAGCAGCTTTCAACTGTTAACGGGTAAGCTTTTTTGGATATAATTTCCTAGTACAAAACTAAGTTCATAACTGATTTACTATCTCTAAAGACTACTTATTCAGTTTCTTTAGCATAAAAAAGCTTTATAAAGTATTTGAAAAAAATATTTGGAGTACCGTATGCTGTTGTCGGTTTTTATTGACATATCCGTGTTATCACAACTAAGATAAACAAAAGATCTTTCAATTTCTCCTTGAAACACTTTATCTGAATTTATTACGTCAATTAAGAGCTTGCTGAACATTCATTGGTAGAAATATTTAAAAGGTTTAGAATCCAGAGTAGAGGTGCAGCTTGCACCATTAGCTTTCAACTTTAGAGTTGCGTATCTATACAATTTGTTGGTTGAATGTGTATCCTATCTTTAACAATACATTATACATCCACTGCTGATAATAAGTCATAAACATAGTTTTGAAATTCATTCTAGCTTTAACATGCAGCTATTATACTTTTTTCAAGAGAAATGTTACCTTATCATGGGGTGTAATACCCTTTGTTAATCTTATTCCTCTGTTTTTAATAGATAAATTAGTTTCTTAATTGGTACAAGTTACTTTCGTAGAACTTCGATATTCTAGTGATACGGTTCATTTGTTCTTCTATAATAAAGTTAATTTTGAAAGAAAATTAGTAATTCTCCATTTTTCTTGCAAGTAGATTTTTATCAATTTTAAATTCGCTTTAGGGTCATGAACTAATAGAAACCTATTTTAATCGAGAATTTTTTTCAAGAGTATCCCTGCAAATGTTAATTGTTTTTAGACATGGGATGTCACGATACTTTTAAGTTTTCTAAACAGATCCAGATTTTTTTTTTATTTATTTAACTGCTATTAAAATTTTTTATGGTTGGGCTACATCAATGTTATAAAGTTACTGCAAATGATCAAGGCATATATTTGCTATTGCTGGGATTGTAAGACAGGTTCTTTAGACAGTTTTTCCCATTCTGTTTCTAATGCATGATTGAGGTTGGTTTATTGTATTATCTTGTCTGTTTTAGTTTCAGTGCTATAGTTAGTTTATTTTCAGTGATTTAGTGCTACGGTTATTCTACCTAAAATCTGATTCTGCTTTTGTGTGATAGTCCTTTATATGCAAATCTAGTTTTGATCGCTTTTAATAAGTAAATTTAGACTGGCTGAACTGGTATCGTCGTTGTCATCAATTTTAAAATCTTCTTTCAGTAATACTTTAATGTAATGGAATCAATAGCTCTTAATTTTCTTAATGCTTCGCTTCTTCCATTCATGGGTCGCCACAGCGAATCGTTTGTCTTCATCTACTTCCGTCTACTGAATCGTCCTCCGCCACATCCTCTAAAAAAAAAAAATCCAGAAATCTCCGCTTAGGCCCTAATCTCATTCTACGTGGTGGGTTCATGCTTAGCATCCTCGTCGCAACATGCTCTTCCTCCCTTTTCTTCACGTTCCGAGCCACCTTAGTCTTACTCACCTCCAGTGAGAACCTCTACATTCTCATTTTTGCAACTTCCAACTCTGCTTCTTGGTTATAGGGACTGTCTCCAAATCATAAATCATAGTTTGTCTTGCCACCACCTTATAGGACTTGCTCTTCAGATGTGCTATAATCCTTTGTGGATTTGTACATACCACGCCTGATACTTTTCTTCAGCCATTCCACCCAGCTTGAATTCCCCTTCTCACCTGCCCATCGCACCCACCATCACTTTGCGTAGGCGATTCTAAATCTAGATATTTTGATTATCTAGCTTTTTCAGTTCTATACATTTCAAGTCTTGCTGCATTCCTGCCACCAATCTCACGTGTATATACGGTCTTAGTAAGGCTGATTTTCATACCCCTCCCCTCAAGTGCATACTTCCAGATTTGCTTCAACCTTCTAATTACCTTTTCAACAGGTCATAATGGCTCCTGCAAATAACATTAATCATGGAGACTTCTGATTAATACCGTCGGTCAACCTGTCCATGATAATTATAAACTGTTCATGATAATCACTAACATTCTAGGAATTAAAGCAAATCAGTGGTGCAATTCCACCTCAACATTGAGATCACAGTAAACCTCATTACAGTTTGACTATTCTCATGCATAAACTGCACAGCCTTGCATATTTCTCATAGACTCCAGAGCTCCTCGTGCTAACGTCTCGACACGCATCATAAGCTTTCTCTTTTTCCACAAACACACAATGCAATTGAAAGCGTTAGCAGCGTTGCAATTTCAACCTAAATTCCAATGTATTTTCATTTGTTGAATAGTTAAGTTTAAACAACCATGACAGGTTCGAATTAATTACTGTATCCTAATATTTTTTTCTATCTATTAGACATAGTAAAGCTCCAGATTCTGATTTGTTTTATAAATTCAACTCTGGAAATAATCTTGGATATAATTTGGTTCAAGAGTTTTCAAAGGAAAGATAAAGGCGATGCTTGTCTAATAGGGGTGAAACTTCACTTTAACAATCGTTTCATTTCAGAACTTTATCTACATAATAAAAGCTAACATATTGGAACAACAGAGATTGCTAGCAGCAGTGCCCAGCGAGTCTGTGATAAAAGAGTAGCATGTATACAGTAAAGTTAACATATTAAGGAACGTTAAAGGTAAGTGGACCAACATGTCTATACGTTATGTTACAATTGTTTAGTCCATATATCATGCTTTCAGTAGAGCTAATCTTGTTTACGGTAGTTTGTACCTTAATCAGGACCTATGTAAATGCGTTGAAAAACTTAGGGTATTTTATGCTTCCAATATGTAATTTGTATCTAACCACCTCTCTTTTCATAGCTGTAATGTTGCGTTGAGAAACTCTGGAATAGAGGATGCCATGAATTCACTCAAAATTTGATGAAATTTCCCTGAAGCAGTTTAATCTTGTCTTCTTGGCTACAGTAACTTTCTACCAAGACTTCTTACATGGTTGGTTTATGATAGATATTTGGTCAATTTGGATTAAAGGCATATTTTAACTACAATCTCCATTTCTGTGTGTCATCTGTACCTAGTCACCTCTCTTTTCATAGCTGTAATGTTGCATTGAGAAAATCGGGAAGAGGATTCCATGAATTCACTCAAAATTTTATGAAACTTCCCTGAAGCAGTTTAATCTTGGAGTCTTCTTGACTACAGTAACTTTCTACCAAGAGTTCTTAGATGGTTGGTTTATGATGGATAGTTGGTCAATTTGGATCAAAGACATTTTTACTACAATATCCATTTCTGTTCACTGCATTTGACATTGGGTGTAACGTGCTATGCACATAGCACAAAGTAATTCGAAAGTTGGTTTACTATAATGGAGTTCTTTTTCAACTTTTAAAATTAAGGAGAACATTCTTACTGCCTAACACAGAAAATTTTCTTATAAACCTAAGGTTTGTATATTAAGAGAGAAGGTTAAGGTTATTTCATTTATATTGCCATAAATACAAATTTCCTAAAGATTACCTTGCCTGTACTTTAAGATATTTTCATTTATAGTTAGGCAATTCTTCTCAAATAGCAAAAATTTTGTTGATAGTTTTGTTATTGAATAGTAAACATTTTGTGGATGTTTTGCAAATTAGAATTAAAAGGAAGATTTTGACTGAGCTTTAACTTTGGAGTTAGTTGTAATATGTATCTTAATTTCAGAACTTAGCCTACTTTTGGGGTCACCATCCTTCTCAAACTTGCCATGAAGTAATATCCTATAAATGAAAATTACTGTGTGCTTTGGGGCTATAAATGTTTTTCGAATCTCTGGTAATTATTCTCATTTGCTTATCTGCATACCATGCTATGAAGTTGAATTGGGTTATTCTGAATTTGTTTTATAAGCATCAAGACAGCTAACTGGTGTTTGGGTTTTACCAAATAGTGTTTAGTTTAAAGATACGTTATTATTGACCTTAGGCTAAAGAGCTAACATTTTATCTATTCTTTCTCATAGTTTAATCAAAGTCTGACAATTTTCCCATGAAAATATGTAATTAAATATCTAAAATAGCTTTCACATCCATGAAAGTTTTCATAAACTGTTTAAATTCCATGCCCAAGCTTTCATTTGAATACTTGGCAAACTAGCACTTCATGATATCAAATTGTCTGCAGAATTACAAATTATGCAAATTCTTATTCTTATCAAAATTAAACAGGTTATAAAATACTATAAAGATTATTTGCATGTAGATCACCAAAACTATTGAACTTGATAACCAAATTAGCCGATCTTGAGGCTAGTCACTGTAGTTTAGTAAATTAAGATTATTTGAATAAAATTTCATTTAATTTATCGTATGGTTTATACCACACACATTCACGGTCGCTTAATTCGGATTATAAAAGGCAGATATGAAAATGTTAAAGCTTTATTAAAGAAGTGAAAAATTGAATAAGAGGTCGTTCAAAGTGTTTTAGTTTATTGAAGATAGTTAACAATCAAAGTGGATAAACAAAAAAGGGAAGGATTTTTAACTGTTATATACCATAATGTTTACAATTATTAATTTCCATTCCTCTCTTGTCTTTATAATTAATGATATATATTTCCTCTCGGTAACCAGCATTACCTACAGCAGTAACCAACACTACCTCTTGAGACCAGCCTCTCCTTCAGCACCAATTAGCATTACCTCTCAGAGGCCGGCCTCGCCTTCAGCAGCAAGCATCATTACCTCTCACAGGCCAGCCTCGCTTCAGCAGCAAGCATCATTACCTCTCACAGGCCAGCCTCGCTTCAGCAGCAACCAGCATTACTTCTCGGAGGCCAGCCTCACCTTCAGCAGCAACCAGCATTACCTCTCGGAGGCCAGCCTCTCCTTCAGCAGCAACCAGCATACTTCTCATCCACTCCAGAGCTCCTCGTGCTAACATCTTGACACGCATCATAAGCTTTCTCTTGTTCCACAAACACACTGCAATTGAAAGCGATAGCAGCGTTTTAGTTTCAGCCTAAATTCCAATGTATTTTCACTAGTTGAATAGTTAAGTTTAAACAACCGTAATAGGTTTGAATTAATTACTTGCATCCTAATATATTTTCCTGTTTATTGGACGTAGTAAAGCTCCAGATTCAGAATTTTGTAAATTTAACTCGGGATATAATCTTTGATATAATTTGGTTCGAGATTGTTAAAGGCAAGATAAAGGTGATGCTTGTCTAGTAGGGCTAAAACTTTACTTTGAGTTCTTATAACAATCTTTTTCATTTCAGGTTTTTTTAATCTACATAATAAAAGTTAACTTATTGGAATAACACAGTTTGCTAGCAACAATGCCCAGCGAGTCAGTGATAAGGGAGTAGCATGTATGCAGTAAAGTTAACATATACAAGATGATGGAAAAGGTAAGTGGACTAAAATGTTTATGCGTCGTTAAACATTTTTAGTCCATATATCAAGCTTTTAGTAGAGTTAATCTTGTTTACGGTAGTCTGCACCTTAATCAGGACATGGAGAAATGCATTGAAAATCTTTGGGTATTTTATGCTTCCAATATGTTTCCTGTACCTGACCACTTCTCTTTTCATAGCTGTAATGTTACATTGAGGAACTAGGGAATAGAGGATGCCATCAATTCACCCAAAATTTTATGAAACTTCCCTGAAGCAGTTTTAATCTTGAAGTCTTATTGGCTACAGTAACTTTCTACCAAGAGTTCTTAGATGGTTGGTTTATGATTGATACTTGGTCAATTTGGATTAAGACTTATTTTTACTATTACTACAATCTCCATTTCTGTTCTCTGCATTTGTCATTGGGTGTAACTTGCGCTATGCAAATTGCACAACGTAATTTGAAAGTTAGTTTACTATAATGGAGTTCTTTTTCAACTTTTAAAGTAAGGACAACATTTTTTACTGCCTAACGCAGAAATTTCTCATATAAACTTAAGGTTTGTATGTTAAGCGAGAAGGTCAAGGTAATTTGTATTCCCATAAATATATTTTTTTTAAATTGCTTTGCCTAAACTTTTGAAGATATTTTGATTTGTACTTTGGTAATTTAACTCAAATAGCGAAAAAATTTGTGGAAATTTATCTCAAATAGCGAAAAATTTTGTTGATAGTTTTGCAAATTATCCTAAAAGAAACATTTACTTTGGAGCTAGTTGTGAAAAGTATCTTTATTTTAGAACTTGGCCAACTTTTGGGGTCGACACCCTTCTCAAACTTGCCATGAAGTAGTACTACAAATGAAAAATACTGTTTGCTTTGGAGCTATAAAATATCTATGCAATCTCGGGTATTATTCTGATATGCTTATCTGCATACCATGCTATGACTTTTTTAAATTGGGGTATTATGTATTTGCTTTATAAGCATCTAGGCTGCTAACTGGTGTTTGTTTTATCAAATAGTGTTTAAACTAAATATACATGATTAAACTTAGGCTAATGGCCTAACAGAGGATTTTATTTATTCTCTCATAGTTTCAATAAAGTAGTTGACATTTTTCCCATGAAATATATACGTTAATAATATTCATGGATGTGAAATCTTGTTCAGATTTCATGAACTGTTTAAATTCCATGTCTTGGCTTTCATTTGAATACTTGGCAAACTAGCACTTCATGATATCAAATTGTCTGTAGAATTACAAAATTAAGCACATTTTTCATTTTCTTATCAAAAACTAAAATGGTTTATAAAATATTATTTGCATCTACATCACAAAAAATATGGAACTTGATAAAAAAATTAGGCGATCTTGAGGCTAGTCAATGTAGTTTGGTAACTTAATAAAATTCTTATTTGAATAAGATTTTATTTAGTTTGCATAGGGTTCATCCATCGCATATATCTATGGTCGCTTAATTTGAATTATTAAAATGCAGATAAGATAATGTACAAGCTTATTGAAGAAGTGAAAAAATTGAATAAAAGGTCGTTCAAAATATTTGGTTTATTGAAGATCGTTAAAAATCAAGCTGGATAAATAAAAAAAGGATATTTAGCTATCATATTCCAATGTTTACAATTTTTAATTTTCATTCCTCTCGTCTTTATAATTAATGATAAATATAATTCCTCGCAGTAATATCAGCCTTGCCTACAGCAGCAACTAACACTACCTCCGAGGCCAGCCTCGCCTTCAGCAGCGGCCGGCATTACCTCTCGGAGGCCAGCTTCGCCTTCAGCAGCGGCCGGCATTACCTCTCGGAGGCCAGCCTCGCCTTCAGCAGCGGCCAGCATTACCTCTCGGAGGCCAGCCTCGCCTTCAGCAGTGGCCAGCATTACCTCTCGGAGGCCAGCCTCGCCTTCAGCAGCGGCCAGCATTACCTCTCGGAGGCCAGCCTCGCCTTCAGCAGCGGCCAGCATTACCTCTCGGAGGCCAGCCTCGCCTTCAGCAGCGGCCAGCATTACCTCCCAGAGGCCAGCCTCGCCTTCAGCAGCGGCCTCGGAGGCCAGCCTCTCCTTCAGCAGCGGCCAGCATTACCTCTCGGAGGCCAGCCTCGCCTTCAGCAGCGGCCAGCATTACCTCTCGGAGGCCAGCCTCGCCTTCAGCAGCGGCCAGCATTACCTCTCGGAGGCCAGCCTCGCCTTCAGCAGCGGCCAGCATTACCTCTCAGAGGCCAGCCTCGCCTTCAGCAGCGGCCAGCATTACCTCTCGGAGGCCAGCCTCGCCTTCGGCAGCGGCCAGCATTACCTCTCGGAGGCCAGCCTCGCCTTCGGCAGCGGCCAGCATTACCTCCCAGAGGCCAGCCTCGCCTTCGGCAGCGGCCAGCATTACCTCCCAGAGGCCAGCCTCGCCTTCGGCAGCGGCCAGCATTACCTCCCAGAGGCCAGCCTCGCCTTCGGCAGCGGCCAGCATTACCTCTGAGGCCAGCCTCGCCTTCGGCAGCGGCCAGCATTACCTCTGAGGCCAGCCTCGCCTTCGGCAGCGGCCAGCATTACCTCTGAGGCCAGCCTCGCCTTCGGCAGCGGCCAGCATTACCTCTCAGAGGCCAGCCTCGCCTTCGGCAGCGGCCAGCATTACCTCTCAGAGGCCAGCCTCGCCTTCGGCAGCGGCCAGCATTACCTCTCGGAGGCCAGCCTCGCCTTCGGCAGCGGCCAGCATTACCTCTCAGAGGCCAGCCTCGCCTTCGGCAGCGGCCAGCATTACCTCTCAGAGGCCAGCCTCGCCTTCGGCAGCGGCCAGCATTACCTCTCAGAGGCCAGCCTCGCCTTCGGCAGCAACCAGCATTACCTCTCAGAGGCCAGCCTCACCATCACCAGCAACCATCATTACCTCAGAGGCCAGCCTCAGGTACAGCAGCAGCCAGCATCACCTCTGAGGCCAGCCTCGACTTCAGCTTCAGCCACCATTACCTCTCAGAGGCTAGCCTCGCCTTCAGCAACGGCCAGCATTACCTCTCAGAGGCCAGCCTCGCCTTCAGCAGCGGCCAGCATTACCTCTCAGAGGCCAGCCTTGCCTTCAGCAGCGGCCAGCATTACCTCTCAGAGGCCAGCCTTGCCTTCAGCAGTGGCCAGCATTACCTCTCAGAGGCCAGCCTTGCCTTCAGCAGCGGCCAGCATTACCTCTCAGAGGCCAGCCTCGCCTTCAGCAGTGGCCAGCATTACCTCTCGGAGGCCAGCCTCGCCTTCAGCAGCGGCCAGCCTCACCTTCAGCAGCAGCCAGCATTACCTCCGAGGCCAGCCTCGCCTTCAGCAGCGGCCAGCATTACCTCCGAGGCCAGCCTCGCCTTCAGCAGCGGCCAGCATTACCACTGAGGCCAGCTTCGCCTTCAGCAGAGGCCAGCATTACCTCTGAGGCCAGCTTCGCCTTCAGCAGCGGCCAGCATTACCTCTCAGAGGCCAGCCTCTCCTTCAGCAGCGGCCAGCATCACCTCTCAGAGGCCAGCATTACCTCTCAGAGGCCAGCATTACCTCTCAGAGGCCAGCCTCGCTTCAGCAGCGGACAGCATTACCTCTCAGAGGCCAGCCTCGCCTTCAGCAGCGGACAGCATTACCTCTCAGAGGCCAGCCTCGCCTTCAGCAGCCGCCAGCATTACCTCTGAGGCCAGCCTTGCCTTCAGCAGCGGCCAGCATTACTCTGAGGCCAGCCTCGCCTTCAGCAGCAACCAGCATTACTTGTCAGAGGCAAGTAACGCCATCACCACCAGCCACTAGCAACCAGCTTTACCTCTCAGAGGCGGCCAGCATTACCACTCAGAGGCCAGCCTCGCCTTCAGCAGCAGCCAGCATTACCTCTCAGAGGGCAGCCTCACCTTCAGCAGCAGCCAGCATTACCTCTCAGAGGGCAGCTTCACCTTCAGCAGCAACCAGCATTACCTCTCAGAGGGCAGCCTTGCCTTCAGCAGCAGCCACCATTACCTCTGAGGCCAGCCTCGCCTTTAGCAGCAGCCACCATTACCTCTCAGAGGCCAGCCTCGCCTTCAGCAGCAACCAGCTTTACCTCTCAGAGGCCAGCCATGCCTTCAGCAGCAACCAGCATTACCTCTCAAGAGGCCAGAATCTCCTTCAGCTGCAACCAGCATTACCTCTCAAGAGGCCAAACTCTCCTTCAGCAGCAACCAGCATTACCTCTCAAGAGGCCACCCTCACCTTCAGCAGCAACCAGCATTACCTCTCAGAGGCCAGACTTGCCTTCAGCAGCAACCAGCATTACCTCTGAGGTCAGACTCACCTTCAGCAGCAACCAGCTTTACCTCTCAGAGGCCAGCCTCGCCTTCAGCAGCAACCAGCTTTACCTCTCAGAGGCCAGCCATGCCTTCAGCAGCAACCAGCATTACCTCTCAAGAGGCCAGACTCTCCTTCAGCAGCAACCAGCATTACCTCTCAAGAGGCCACCCTCACCTTCAGCAGCAACCAGCATTACCCCTCAAGAGGCCAGACTCTCCTTCAGCAGCAACCATCATTACCTCTCAGAGGCCACCCTCACCTTTAGCAGCAACCAGCATTACATCTCAAAGACCACCCTCGCCTTCAGCAGCAACCAGCATTACCTCAGAGCCAGGTCTTACTTGTCAGAGACCAGCCTCGCCTTCAGCAGCAAGCAACATTACCTCACAGAGGCCAGACTTGCCTTCAGCAGCAACCAGCATTACCTCTGAGGTCAGACTCACCTTCAGCAGCAACCAGCTTTACCTCTCAGAGGCCAGAATCTCCTTCAGCTGCAACATGCATTTCCTCTCAAGAGGCCAGACTCTCCTTCAGCAGCAACCAGCATTACCTCTCAAGAGGCCACCCTCCCCTCCAGCAGCAACCAGCATTACCCCTCAAGAGGCCAGACTCTCCTTCAGCAGCAACCAGCATTACCTCTCAGAGGCCACCCTCACCTTTAGCAGCAACCAGCATTACATCTCAGAGACCACCCTCGCCTTCAGCAGCAACCAGCATTATACCTCAGAGCCAGGTCTTACTTGTCAGAGGCCAGCCTTGCTTTCAGTGCCAGCCAGCATTACCTTTCAGAGGCCAGCCTCCTCTTCAGCAGCAACCAGCATTAACTCTCAGAGGTCAGCCTCCTCTTCAGCAGCAACCAGCATTACCTCTCAGAGGCCAGAAGCACCTTCAACAGCCACCACCATTACCTCTCGGAGGCCAGCCTCGCCTTCAGCAGCAGCCGCCATTACCTCTCGGAGGCCAGCCTCGCCTTCAGCAGCAGCCGCCATTACCTCTCGGAGGCCAGCCTCGCCTTCAGCAGCAGCCGCCATTACCTCTGAGGCCAGCCTCGCCTTCAGCAGCAGCCGCCATTACCTCTCAGTGGCCAGCCTCGCCTTCAGCAGCAGCCACCATTACTTCTCAGAGGCCAGCCTCGCCTTCAGCAGCAGCCACCATTATCTCTCAGAGGCCAGCCTCACCTTCAACAGAAACCAGCATTACCTCTCAGAGGCCACCCTCGCCTTCAGCTGCAACCAGCATTACCTCTCAGAGGCCAGACTCTCCTTCAGCAGCAACCAGCATTACCTCCGAGGCCAGCCTCGCCTTCAGCAGCAACCAGCATTACCTCTCAGAGGCCAGACTCTCCTTCAGCTGCAACCAGCATTACCTCTCAGAGGGCAGACTCGCCTTCAGCAGCAACCAGCATTACCTCTCGGAGGCAAGTCACGCCATCACCATCAGCCAATAGCAACCATCATTACCTTCAACAGCAGCAAGCCAGCCTCGCCTTCAGTGACAGCCAGCATTACCTCTCTGAGGCCAGCCTCGCATTCAGCAGCAGCCAGCAATACCTCTCGCAGCAGCCAGCAATACCTCTCAGAGGCCAGCCTCGCCTTCAGCAGCGGCCAGCATTACCTATCAGAGGCCAGCCTCGCGTTAAGCAGCGGCCAGCATTATCTCTAAGGCCAGCCTCCTCTTCAGCAGCAACCAGCATTACCTTTCAGAGGCCAGCCTCCTCTACAGCAGCAACCAGCATTATCTCTCAGACGCCAGACTCGCCTTCAACAGCAGCCACCATTACCTCTCAGAGGCCAGATGCCCCTTCAGCAGCCACCAGCATTACCTCTCAGTGGCCAGCCTCGCCTACAGCAGCAGCCACCATAACCTCTCAGAGGCCAGCCACATTACCTCTGAGGCCAGCCTCGCCTTATGCATCAACCAGCATTACCTCTCAGAGGCCAGCCTCGCCTTATGCAGCAATCAGCATTACCTCTCAGAGGCCAGCCTCGCCTTCAGCAGCAGCCACCATTACCTCTCAGAGGCCATTGTAGCCTTCAGCAGCAACCAGCATTGTCTCAGAGGCCGGCATCGCCTTATGCATCAGCCAGCATTACCTCTCAGAGGCCGGCCTCGCCCTATGCATCAACCAGCATTACCTCTCAGAGGCCAGCCTCGTCTTCAGCAGCAGCCAGCATTATATCTCATGAGGTCAGCCTCGCCTTCAGCAGCAGCCAGCATTACCTCTCAAAGGCCAGCCTCGCTTTCAGCAGCAGCCAGCATTACCTCTCAAAGGCCAGCCTCGCCTTCAGCAGCAGCCAGCATTACCTCTCAGAGGCCAGCCTCGCCTTCAGCAGCAGCCAGCATTACCTCTCAGAGGCCAGCTTCGCCTTCAGCAGCAGCCACCATTACCTCTCAGAGGCCAGCTTCGCCTTCAGCAGCAGCCACCATTACCTCTCAGAGGCCAGCCTCACCTTCAGCAGCAGCCAGCATTACCTCTGAGGCCAGCCTTGCCTTCAGCAGCAGCCAGCATTACCTCTGAGGCCAGCCCTACCATATGTAGCAGCCAGCATTACCTCTGAGGCCAGCCCTACCAAATGTAGCAGCCAGCATTACCTCTCTGAGGCCAGACTCGCATTCAGCAGCAACCAGCATTACCTCTGACGCCATTGTCGCCTTCAGCAGCAACCAGCATTATCTCAGAGCCAGGTCTTACTTGTCAGAGACCATCCTCGCCTTCAGCAGCAACCAGCATTACCTCTCATAGGCCATTGTCCCCTTCAGCAGCAACCAGCATTATCTCAGAGCCAGGTCTTACTTGTCAGAGACCATCCTCGCCTTCAGCAGCAACCAGCATTACCTCTCAAAGGCCAGCCTCGCCTTCAGCAGCAACCAGCATTACCTCCCAGAGGCATTCTTGCCTTCAGCAGCAACAAGCATTATCTCTGAGGCCAGCCTCGCCTTCAGCAGCAACCAGCATTACCTCTCAGAGGCCAGCCTCGCCTTTGGCAGCAACCAGCATTACCTCCAATGCCAACCTAGCCATCAACAGCTGCCAGCATTACTTCTCGGAGACCAGCCTCGACTGCGGCAGCAAGGCCAGCCATGCCTTCTGATGCAAAAAGTATTACCTCTCAAGAGGCCAGCGTTGCATTCAGCATTACCTCTGAGGCCAGTCTCGCCATCACCTGCAGTCACCAGCAGCCAGCATTACCTCTCAGAGGCCAGCCTCACCTTCAGTAGCAGCCAGCATTACGTCTCAGCCTGCAGTAGTAGTGACCATTACCTCTCTGAGGCCAGCCTCGCCTTCAGCAGCAACCAGCATTACCTCTCTGAGGCCAGACTCTCATTCAGCAGCAACCAGCATTACCTCTGACGCCATTGTCGCCTTCAGCAGCAACCAGCATTATCTCAGAGCCAGGTCTTACTTGTCAGAGACCATCCTCGCCTTCAGCAGCAACCAGCTTTACCTCTCAAAGGCCAGACTCGCATTCAGCAGCAACCAGCATTATCTCAGAGCCAGGTCTTACTTGTCAGAGACCATCCTCGCCCTCAGCAGCAACCAGCATTACCTCTGAGGCCTGCCTCACTTTCAGTAGCAGCCAGCATTACCTCTCAGAGGCTAACTTCGCCATCAACAGCAGCCAGCAATATCTCTCAGAGGGCAGCCTCGCCATCAACAGCAGCCAGCAAAATCTCTCGGAGAACAGCCTCACCGTCAGCAGCAGCCAGCACTACATCTTAGGCCTGCCGCACCCTAATCAGCAACCAACATTACCTCTCAGAGGCCAGAGCCATGTCTTCTGCAGCAACCAGCATTACCCCTCGGAGGCAAGTCATGCCTTCAGCAGCAACCAGCATTACCTATCAGAGGCCAGCCTCGTCTTCTACAGTAACTAGCATTACCTCTCAGTCCAGCCTCACCATCAGCCACAACCTGCCAGCATTACCTCTCAGAGGCCAACCTAGCCTTCAGCAGCAACCAGCATTACCTCAGAGCCAGGTCTTACTTGTCAGAGACCAGCCTCGCCTTCAGCAGCAAGCAACATTACCTCACAGAGGCCAGACTTGCCTTCAGCAGCAACCAGCATTACCTCTGAGGTCAGACTCACCTTCAGCAGCAACCAGCTTTACCTCTCAGAGGCCAGAATCTCCTTCAGCTGCAACATGCATTACCTCTCAAGAGGCCAGACTCTCCTTCAGCAGCAACCAGCATTACCTCTCAAGAGGCCACCCTCCCCTCCAGCAGCAACCAGCATTACCCCTCAAGAGGCCAGACTCTCCTTCAGCAGCAACCAGCATTACCTCTCAGAGGCCACCCTCACCTTTAGCAGCAACCAGCATTACATCTCAGAGACCACCCTCGCCTTCAGCAGCAACCAGCATTATACCTCAGAGCCAGGTCTTACTTGTCAGAGGCCAGCCTTGCTTTCAGTGCCAGCCAGCATTACCTTTCAGAGGCCAGCCTCCTCTTCAGCAGCAACCAGCATTAACTCTCAGAGGTCAGCCTCCTCTTCAGCAGCAACCAGCATTACCTCTCAGAGGCCAGAAGCACCTTCAACAGCCACCACCATTACCTCTCGGAGGCCAGCCTCGCCTTCAGCAGCAGCCGCCATTACCTCTCGGAGGCCAGCCTCGCCTTCAGCAGCAGCCGCCATTACCTCTCTGAGGCCAGCCTCGCCTTCAGCAGCAGCCGCCATTACCTCTGAGGCCAGCCTCGCCTTCAGCAGCAGCCGCCATTACCTCTCAGTGGCCAGCCTCGCCTTCAGCAGCAGCCACCATTACTTCTCAGAGGCCAGCCTCGCCTTCAGCAGCAGCCACCATTATCTCTCAGAGGCCAGCCTCACCTTCAACAGAAACCAGCATTACCTCTCAGAGGCCACCCTCGCCTTCAGCTGCAACCAGCATTACCTCTCAGAGGCCAGACTCTCCTTCAGCAGCAACCAGCATTACCTCCGAGGCCAGCCTCGCCTTCAGCAGCAACCAGCATTACCTCTCAGAGGCCAGACTCTCCTTCAGCTGCAACCAGCATTACCTCTCAGAGGGCAGACTCGCCTTCAGCAGCAACCAGCATTACCTCTCGGAGGCAAGTCACGCCATCACCATCAGCCAATAGCAACCATCATTACCTTCAACAGCAGCAAGCCAGCCTCGCCTTCAGTGACAGCCAGCATTACCTCTCTGAGGCCAGCCTCGCATTCAGCAGCAGCCAGCAATACCTCTCGCAGCAGCCAGCAATACCTCTCAGAGGCCAGCCTCGCCTTCAGCAGCGGCCAGCATTACCTATCAGAGGCCAGCCTCGCGTTAGGCAGCGGCCAGCATTATCTCTAAGGCCAGCCTCCTCTTCAGCAGCAACCAGCATTACCTTTCAGAGGCCAGCCTCCTCTACAGCAGCAACCAGCATTATCTCTCAGACGCCAGACTCGCCTTCAACAGCAGCCACCATTACCTCTCAGAGGCCAGATGCCCCTTCAGCAGCCACCAGCATTACCTCTCAGTGGCCAGCCTCGCCTACAGCAGCAGCCACCATAACCTCTCAGAGGCCAGCCACATTACCTCTGAGGCCAGCCTCGCCTTATGCATCAACCAGCATTACCTCTCAGAGGCCAGCCTCGCCTTATGCAGCAATCAGCATTACCTCTCAGAGGCCAGCCTCGCCTTCAGCAGCAGCCACCATTACCTCTCAGAGGCCATTGTAGCCTTCAGCAGCAACCAGCATTGTCTCAGAGGCCGGCATCGCCTTATGCATCAGCCAGCATTACCTCTCAGAGGCCGGCCTCGCCCTATGCATCAACCAGCATTACCTCTCAGAGGCCAGCCTCGTCTTCAGCAGCAGCCAGCATTATATCTCATGAGGTCAGCCTCGCCTTCAGCAGCAGCCAGCATTACCTCTCAAAGGCCAGCCTCGCTTTCAGCAGCAGCCAGCATTACCTCTCAAAGGCCAGCCTCGCCTTCAGCAGCAGCCAGCATTACCTCTCAGAGGCCAGCCTCGCCTTCAGCAGCAGCCAGCATTACCTCTCAGAGGCCAGCTTCGCCTTCAGCAGCAGCCACCATTACCTCTCAGAGGCCAGCTTCGCCTTCAGCAGCAGCCACCATTACCTCTCAGAGGCCAGCCTCACCTTCAGCAGCAGCCAGCATTACCTCTGAGGCCAGCCTTGCCTTCAGCAGCAGCCAGCATTACCTCTGAGGCCAGCCCTACCATATGTAGCAGCCAGCATTACCTCTGAGGCCAGCCCTACCAAATGTAGCAGCCAGCATTACCTCTCTGAGGCCAGACTCGCATTCAGCAGCAACCAGCATTACCTCTGACGCCATTGTCGCCTTCAGCAGCAACCAGCATTATCTCAGAGCCAGGTCTTACTTGTCAGAGACCATCCTCGCCTTCAGCAGCAACCAGCATTACCTCTCATAGGCCATTGTCCCCTTCAGCAGCAACCAGCATTATCTCAGAGCCAGGTCTTACTTGTCAGAGACCATCCTCGCCTTCAGCAGCAACCAGCATTACCTCTCAAAGGCCAGCCTCGCCTTCAGCAGCAACCAGCATTACCTCCCAGAGGCATTCTTGCCTTCAGCAGCAACAAGCATTATCTCTGAGGCCAGCCTCGCCTTCAGCAGCAACCAGCATTACCTCTCAGAGGCCAGCCTCGCCTTTGGCAGCAACCAGCATTACCTCCAATGCCAACCTAGCCATCAACAGCTGCCAGCATTACTTCTCGGAGACCAGCCTCGACTGCGGCAGCAAGGCCAGCCATGCCTTCTGATGCAAAAAGTATTACCTCTCAAGAGGCCAGCGTTGCATTCAGCATTACCTCTGAGGCCAGTCTCGCCATCACCTGCAGTCACCAGCAGCCAGCATTACCTCTCAGAGGCCAGCCTCACCTTCAGTAGCAGCCAGCATTACCTTTCAGAGGCCAGCCTCCTCTTCAGCAGCAACCAGCATTAACTCTCAGAGGTCAGCCATGCCTTCTGCAGCAACCAGCATTACCTCTCAGAGGCCAGCCTCACCTTCAGCATCATCCAGCATTACATCTCAGAGGCAAGCCTCGCCTTGAGCAGCAACTAGCATTACCTCTCAGAGGCTAGCATCACCTTCAGCAGCCACCCAGCATTACTTCCGAGGCTAGTGTCTGCTTTAGCAGTAAACAGGCCTCTCAGTGGGCATCCTTGTCTTCAGCAGCAAACAGCACTGCTTCTCAGGGTCCATTATATTCTTCAGCAGTATGCAACACTGCCTCTCAGGGGCCATTATTGTCTCCAGCGTTAATCATCACTACCTCTCAAGGGGCATCATTGTCATCAGCAGTATGCAGCACTACCTCTTAAGGGCCATCACTTTCTTCAGTGGTAAGCAGCGCTGCCTCTCAGGGGCCATCATTGTCTTCAGCAGTAAGCAACACTATCTATCGGAGGCCACCCTTGCCTCCAGCAGAAATCTGCAGTACCCATCAGAGACAGACTTCTCCTTCAAAATACCAGTAATAACAGTAGTAGTTACACAGGCCTCTTATTCAGCAACAGTTGCTATCAAGAGACCTCTCCTCCATCGTTTGTGGTTATCAAGAGGCCTCTCCTTCAGCAGCAGTTTCACTCCTTCAGTAACTGTTTCGAGAATCATCACCAAGTCATAGCAAGTAACAAAAGGTGATCATACGTTGACTATCTTCCTCAGCTATTATTTATAAACAAATTTAAATTTATCTTTGTCTCAACTGTAAGCTTATGAATAAACCTTTATTCTATTCGTGTGCCAGTATTTTAATATTGCCTTTTTCATCTTTATGCCGAAATTTTACTCAGAGAAATTTCAAATTAAACAGTGACAATTAAAATGGCCAGCCTTGCCTTCAGCAGCAGCCAGCATTACCTCTGAGAGGCCAGAGTCACCTTCAGCAACAGCCAGCATTACCTCTGGGAGGCCAGCCTCGCCTTCAGCAGCAACCAGCATTACCTCTCAGAGGCCAGACTCGCCTTCAGCAGCAGCCAGCATTACCTCTCAGAGGCCAGACTCTCATTCAGCATTAACCAGCATTACCTCTCAGAGGCCATTATTGCCAGCATTACCTCTGAGGCCAGCCTTGCCATATGCAGCGGCCAGCATTACCTCTCAGAGGCCAGCCTCGCCTTCAGCAGCAACCAGCATTACCTCTGAGGCTAGCCTCGCCTTCAGCAGCAACCAGCATTACCTCTCTGAGGCCAGACTCGCATTCAGCAGCAACCAGCATTATCTCAGAGCCAGGTCATACTTTTCAGGGACCATCCTCGCCTTCAGCAGCAACCAGCATTACCTCTCAAAGGCCAGACTCGCATTCAGCAGCAACCAGCATTACCTCTCAGAGGCCATTGTCGCCTTCAGCAGCAACCAGCATTATCTCAGAGGCCAGCCTCGCCTTCAGCAGCAACCAGCATTACCTCTCAGGCCAGCCACACCTTCAGCAGCAACCAGCATTACCTCTCAGAGGCCAGCCTCACCTTTGGCAGCAACCAGCATTACCTCTCAGAGGCCAGCCTTGCCTTCAGCAGCAACCAGCATTACCTCCAATGCCAGCCTAGCCATCAACAGCTGCCAGCATCACTTCTCGGAGCCCAGCCTCGCCTGCGACAGCAAGGCCAGCCATGCCTTCTGATGCAAAAAGTATTACCTCTCAAAAGGCCAGCGTCGCATTCAGCAGCAACCAGCATTACCTCTCAGAGGTCAGCCTTGCCTTCAGTAGCAACCAGCATTACCTCACAGAAGCCATATTCGCCATCACCAGCAGTCACCAGCAGCCAGCATTACCTCTCAGCCTTCAGTAGTAGTGAACATTACCTCGCAGAAGCCAGCCTCACCATCAACAGAAGCCAGCATTACCTCTGAGACCAGCCCTCCCTTCAGCAGCAACCAGCATTACCTCTGAGCCCAGCCTTGCCCTCAGCAGCAACCAGCATTACCTCTGAGGCCTGGCTCACCTTCAGTAGCAGCCAGCATTACCTCTCAGAGGCCAACTTCACCATCAACAGCAGCCAGCAATATCTCTCAGAGAACAGCCTCACCGTCAGCTGCAGCCAGCACTACATCTTAGGCCTGCCGCACCCTAATCAGCAACCAGCATTACCCCTCGGAGGCCAGACTCGCCTTCAGCAGCAACAAGCATTACCTCTCAGAGGCAAGTCACGCCATCACCATCAGCCACTCGCAACCATCATTATCTCAGAGGCCAGCCACAGCTACAGCAGCAACCAGCATTACCTCTCAGAGGCCGTCCTAGCTTTCAGCAACAACCAGCATTACCTTTCAGAGGCCAGCCTCGTCTTCTGCAGTAACCAGCATTACCTCTCAGTCCAGCCTCACCATCAGCCACAACCAGCCAGCATTACCTCTCAGACGCCAACCTAGCCTTCAGCAGCAACCAGCAGTAACTCTCAGCCTTCAGTAGAAGCCAGCATTACCTTGAGCAGCAACTAGCATTACCTCTCCGAGGCTAGCATCACCTTCAGCAGCAACCAGCATTACCTGTCATCAGCCGTATGCAGCACTGTCTCTTAAGGGCCATCACTTTCTTCAGTGGTAAGCAGCACTGCCTCTCAGGGGCCATCATTGTCTTCAGCAGTAAGCAACACTATCTATCGGAGGCCACCCTTGCCTCCAGCAGAAATCTGCAGTACCCATCAGAGACAGACTTCTCCTTCAAAATACCAGTAATAACAGTAGTAGTTACACAGGCCTCTTATTCAGCAACAGTTGCTATCAAGAAACCTCTCCTCCATCGTTTGTGGTTATCAAGAGGCCTCTCCTTCAGCAGCAGTTTCACTCCTTCAGTAACTGTTTCGAGAATCATCACCAAGTCATAGCAAGTAACAAAAGGTGATCATACGTTGACTATCTTCCTCAGCTATTATTTATAAACAAATTTAAATTTATCTTTGTCTCAACTGTAAGCTTATGAATAAACCTTTATTCTATTCGTGTGCCAGTATTTTAATATTGCCTTTTTCATCTTTATGCCGAATTTTTACTCAAAGAAATTTCAAATTAAACAGTGACAATTGAAATGGCAAAATGCAACAATTACAAAAAAGATTTTTTTTTGCACAGGGCATGCAGCTGCAATGGTTTTTATACACTATACCAGGATTTTAACTATCTCGGTAAAATGCTCTATTAAAAAGGTCGTGCTGGCCTAAGATAATTTAGTGATTAGTGATCTGGTCGGTTAGATTTTGGATACTTGACAATTAGTTTATATTTCTATGAATTATCAAGTTCTATGGTAATTAATTAACTATCTTACTGGCTCAAAATTCTCCTTCACTATCGGCAAAAAAAGACTTCTCAAACTAAGTATCTAACAAAATAACTAGCACATTAATAATCCTTACCAGTAAATGTTCACTTCACGGACTTTGGTCTGCTTTTAGAATGACATCAATGTTGAAGAACACTCTCAAGTTTTCTTCAGTCCCTAGCTGCTCTTTCTATTATATCCTTCTACTAACCTCTATTCCTGCTTCCTTACTGCCGTCCAACCTTTTTAACTTTTACTTAATAGTAGAAACAGCTGGTGTCTCCAGTTGCGCTGAATAGCTTTGGAAGGTCCCCGCATCTGGTTATGTATTCCAAAATTCATAACTTGGTTCATTCATTCATCTCCTGGATACCTTCTTTCACAGTCATTTTTTCCTTCCTCGGAGCTGCCTCCTCGTCTACTTTATTTGAATTTTTCCTTTTACTCTACCAAAAGGTCCAAAACAATGAAGCCTGGAAAAGAGAAAAATAGTCTAACATTACTTAACAGAGTGAGAATTAGGTTAACGAAGAATTTTCGTAAAATAAAGATAATTTAAGACTATAATAACAGAAGATAGTTTATTAGAATGCATATTCCATATGTCCACGAAGCAATTTTGTTAATAAATGCAATAAAAAAGAATTGTGCCATCAATTGTTAAGGTAATAAAAACCAGCCCCCAAGACTAGATTTCCACACTAACTCTAATTAAGCAAAGTAACAGAAATATATGCTGGATACCCTAACCACTACATATCAATACTTATTTGACCTGTTCAATGTTGATAAATATT
Source organism: Palaemon carinicauda (assembly GCF_036898095.1). NCBI lineage: Eukaryota > Metazoa > Arthropoda > Malacostraca > Decapoda > Palaemonidae > Palaemon > Palaemon carinicauda. The sequence continues at coordinate 34,991,878 of NC_090754.1, read as the reverse complement.
TTTCCAACAGGTGCTGGTAGTGGACTCATGAAAACAGGTATTATCATATTGTAATTTACTTCAATGTATTACAGTTTTGTTTATTTTCTGCTTGGAGTATTTTAGACTGTATATTGCACCTTTGGGCAGATCCAAAAGTTTTGATGGCTAATAAACTGTCTATCCATAGGGTTAGCGATGCATGTGCACCAAAAATAATATTATCATCATCTAAACTACAATCCTTGTTGGAAAAGTTATATAATACTATAAGCCCAAGGACTCCAACATGTAAAATAGCCCACTGAGGAGAGAAAATAACGCAACAGATAGAATAGTATGCCTGAGTGTACCCTCAAGCAAGAGCACTAACTCAAGATGGCGGAAGACCATAGTACAAACGCTATGAATCTACCCAGTACTGAAGACCAATGATTTGATTTCGGAGTATTCCTCTCCTAGAAGAGCTGCTTACCATATATAAAGTCTCTTCTGCCTTTACCAAGTGGAAAGTAGGCACTAAAAAATTACAGAACAGTGGTTAACCTCTCTACAGAACAGTGGTTAACCTCTTGAGTGAATTAGAAATCTTTGATAATCACTGTCTTGTCAGGTGTATGAGGAAAGAGGAGAATGAGTAAAGAAGATAGGACGGACTATTTAGTGTATGTGTAGGCAAAGGAAAATAACCATAGCCAGAGGTATCTGGCCAGTCAAAGGATCTAGTAACTTTGGTGGTAGTATCTCAATGGATGGCTGGTTCCTTGGCAGTTTTACTTTTACTCCCATTCTTGATTTCCTTTTTACATATTGGTGAGAAATTACATTAAATTCAATTTCATAATACAACTGTGTGATTTTAACCGATATGCACCTTAGCACTGCATGGTGTCCCTGGCCATTACATCAGACCATATGGACCAGATTCTGTAGATCTATATTATACATCAAAACCTGATTAAACAACTCTTTTCAATATATGTTAAATCATTCAAATACTAGGATACAAGAATAAAAATCATATCCAACATGACTAGTAATAAACAGAGACAGATTATCGGCCGTGAAATTAGAAAAGTTTCAAAAAGATGACCTACAATAGAATAACTGGGAAATATGAAATCAAGTTGGAAGAAATATGAAATCAAGTTGGAAGATCAGAGAGTCATAGAAAGAAAGCTTCTTTGAGTGCAAAGCCAATAAAATTGACATCTGTAAGTCTTCCCGTAAGGAAAGCCTGAAAAAAAAAATGCTAGAAATGAAGGTAATTGATTTTTTTTTTTCAAACTTTGTCGTGTTAATTTCCCTAATCAAGAGCATTTTTAACGTTTTTTATAACCTCATATAAATACTAACCTGAGGACTCTCTCTCTCAATAGCAGTAGTGGTGAAAGTACTCTTCTTCATCGATAGCAGTGAGAAGTAGTTTCTCTCTCGGCAGCACTGTGTCAAGTAGTAGTAGCAGTAAAAGGCTTCTCCACCATTGCGAGTCTTCTCATTCAGCAGCAGTAGAGTTTGGAAGCTTTGTTTTTAGTAGTAAGGGGCTCTCCTTTAAAGCAGTAGCAGTCAAGAGGCATTTCCTTCCATGGTAATAATGGTCAGAGCCATGTTGTTCAGTAGCGACACCATTAAGAGATCTTTTTTTTTTGGCTGAAATAACAGTAAGAGGCCGCTTCTTGTTCAGCAATAAAAGAATATTCCTTTCATTTAGCAATAGTAATAGCTGGAGTCGTCTACTTTAACAGCATTAGCAGTATGAAAACTTATTTTAGCATCCTTAACAGTGAGCTGCTTTTTGCTTTAGAAGCAGCAGTGGTCAGCGGCCTCTCCAACATCAACAGCAGTTAGAGGCCTCTCCATCAGCATCAACTGTGGGTAAAGGCATCTTCTTTAGTATTAGTACCAGTTGGAGACTTCTTCCTCAGCTGTACTGTAGCGAGATATGGCCTTCTCTTCCTCAGCTACAGTCAGAGGTAGCCTCTTTCTCTTCCTCAGCCACAGCAGTAGACTGCCTCTTCCTCTTCCTCAGTCAAAGCTATAGACTGCCTCTTCCTCAGTCAAAGCTAAAGACTGCCTCTCCATCTTCCTCAGTCACAGAAAAAGACTGGCTCCATCTCTTACCCTACTACAAGACACAGCCTTCTTTTCTTCAGCTATCCTGCATGATAGCCTCATATTCTTCCTAAGCTGATGTGAGAGGCAGCCTTCTCTTCCTCGTGAGAGACTGACTCTCCTCTTCCTCAGCTGCAGTGAGAGGTAGTCTCCTCCTGTTCCTCATCTGAAGGAAGAGAAAACCAAATCCTCTTCCATGAAAAGGAGATGACCACCTCCTCTTCCTCAGGCATATAAGATACTGCCTCCTCCTGTTCTTCAGTCGCAGAGAGAGATTACTTCTTCCTCTTTCTCAGTTGAAGAAATGGCTGGATCTTCTTCCTCAGCCACAGTTAGAGATTGCTTCCTCTTCTTCCTCAGCTACAGTGAGAGATTGCTTCCTCCTCTTCCTCAAATATAATGAGAGACTGCCTTCTCCTCTTTCTCACCTGCAGAGAGAGAGACAGCTACCTCCTCTTCCTCTGCCAAAAAAATAAAAAAAAGTCAGATATTTACATACAATGGCCAATTATAACTAGCCTATACACACACATATTAAGGAGCTGACAGCTACCTCATACATCAGAGCTGAGGCTTTGTGACCTCTAAAAGCAACACTTGGAACTTGCTCATAGGTTTTGAGAGACTGAAATGGAGGAATCCCAGGGTGACAGAGGATGTAAGAATGGAATAGTGGTATTGGTGTTTCTCAAAGCACTTTCCTAACGAGTAATAGCTGACCACTCCCTGTGACCGACCCCTAGTGAAATAGGCTCAACTGCTTTTGGGGCCGACATAGCTTTTGTGGCTTGTTGGAGTCCTGGCAAACTAATATTCCCAATTGCTGCTGTTTTGTAATACTCAGTAGTACCCAAGAGTCTTGGATCTCCAGAAATCCAAGTAATCGCTAGTCTTCCGCTGTCAATCCTGGTGAGGAAAAAGGCTTCAGCCATGTGGTGCTCGATTGGGAGAGCTGAGCACGTTAGGGACAGCTCAACATTGAGGAGACTCAACTGTTAGTTTGGTAGGTTGGGGGCAAAAAAGATGGAAAGTCATCCAAGATTAAGCAGATGCGGCAGCAGGTAGCTAACTATCAGCAAACTTCCCTCCTCCTCTTTTACAGTAGTGGTCACAAAGCTAGTAATTATAGAATTTATTAGCCTAGATATCCAAATAGATACATATCAGACAATATCATAGAAGAATTAAAGACAAGTGAGAAACTGAAGTTAAAGCACAAACGTGCAAAGTAACAAACAAATGGTGCGTCAACTTCAAAAAAGCGTGCGCTGTAAACCTGCAGCACCATAATGTATGGCTGTTCTCCCAGTAGGAACAGGAAATAGAAAAATTGAAAGATAAAAACCCAAAAATTAAAAAAAAAAACAAATGAGAGATTAAGTCCAAGCTCCAACAGTTATTAGAGACAAGAAACAAAGCAGTCATAGACAACGATGTAGAAAATGGGATGAGTATCCAAGAAATACAAAAGGTAAAATCAATAACAACCTAGAGAGGAAATAATTACCAACAAAAACAGTGTTCTCATGAAACCGACTAGAGGAAGGGTAGCAAAGACCAAGGCGAAACAACAGTCTAGAAATGTTAACTGCTACCAGATACAGATTCTCCCTCATAGCAGAGGAAAAGAAAGATCAGATTGTGTTGATTGCAGACTCCATGGTAAAGAACCAAGGGGAGCACTTCGGCCTCAAAAAGAGGAGAAAGGTCAGGTCCTATCCAGTTGCCAACGCACAAAAGATAGTAGTAGTTAGCAAAACTACAAGAGTGATCAAAAAGACCATTATTAGTGTTCAGGCAACTTGAAATGATCTATTCATAAGAAAGAATGCTGCTGGCCAAACAAAACCTTTAGTTAAACAGCTAGGGAAAAAAAATGTCGAAACAGCTAGAACAAGACCAATAATATAATAGTTTTAGTCATTCTCCCAAGAATCAATGTCAGCCACTTCACCCTCAGTAAGGCCATAGGGATAGATGGAAGGCTTGAATCCATATGCCAGAAATATAAAGTTAAATTTATAGATCCTTAGGACACTCTCTACAAGAGAAAATTATATAAAAAAAGATGGAACACACTTTAGTAAAAAAGTGTGGGAAGGAGATCATTGAGAAGAGACTCACGAGATGAAACAACAATTGCTGAGAAACAATTTGGATTCATACCAGGAAGAGGGACTGTAGAAGCAATATTTGCTTTGAGATAGATGATAGAAAAATATCGGGAGAAACAAAAAGGATTACATATGGTATTTATTGACATGGAGAAGGCATACGATCGAGTACCACGTCAGGAGCTGTGGAGATGTATGAGAGAAAAGGGAGTTCCCGAGAAATACGTAAGAATCACCCAAGATATGTATGAAAGGGCAGAAGCAAATGTTAAGAGCAGTATAGGCCTAACAGAAAGTTTCCCAGTAAATGTGGGACTACATCAGGGGTCTGCATTGAGCCCTTACCCATTTGATCTGGTCATGGATGTAGTAACACAAAGTATTAGAGATCAGTCTCCTTGGTGTATGCTTTTTGCTGATGATGTTATACTGTGTAGCACTAGGCGAGAGGTAGTAGAAGAGAAACTGGAGGAGTGGAGAAGAGAAATGGAAAATAGAGGATTGAAGATAAGCAGGAAAAAGACAGAGTATTTGAGATTGAGAAATGGCGAGCATGGGGAAGTTAGTTTACAAGGAGAGATATTGAAAAGACTTGAAAATTTCAGGTATTTAGGATCGACAGTTACAGAGGATGGTGATCTGGGGGCAGAAATAAACCACAGAATACAAGCAGGATGGAAGAATTGGAAAAAAGTGCGTGGAGTACTATGCGACAGGAAAATAGGGGTTAAGTTGAAAGGTAAAGTACACAGGACAGTTGTGAGACCGGCAATGATGTATGGAGCGGAGACGTGGGCAATAAAGAAGACAGAAGAGAAGAAGATGGATGTGGCAGAAATGAGAATGTTGAGATGGATGTGTGGGGTGACAAGAAGAGATAAGATACGGAATGAGGTAATTAGGGGTACCACAGGAGTTAGAAAACTATCAGATAAGATCCAAGAAAGTAGACTGAGGTGGTATGGTCATGTCATGAGAAGAGATGAACAGTATATTGGAAGGAGAGTAATGGAAATGGAGGTACAGGGAACGAGAAGGAGACCAAAGTGGAGGTGGGTGGACTGTATCAAGGATGACCTTCGATCAAAGGGATTAACCGGTGATGAGGTGTGGGACAGAGGTAGATGGAGAAAGCTGACCAGAAACATTGACCCCACATAGACGTGGGAAAAGATGTAGACAAAGAAGAAGAAGACACTTTAGTAAAAAAGGCAAGAAAGTATAGAGAACAAACTTAATCTCAACCTGTACAATTACTTAAGGAACACTGTAGACAAAGGACAAACTCGACCCTTACAAAATCTTTCAACAATAAATGGAGGAAATTTGGCAGAAAATTTAGATAATGCAGATAAAAGTAAAACTAAAACACTTAAATCAGGGAAACGAGTAAAGCCAAAAAGGAAGAGAAAAAGATAGAAAACTTCGTCAGAGTGGCTCATTTCAACGCACAGGCAGTTACAAACAAAATGGAAAACTTTAGGGCAATGATTGCTAGGGAGGAAAGAGATGTCATTGGCACTACCAAGACCTAGATTCAAGAAAAACAAAGAATTTTATCAGAGCAAACGAAATCCCAGGTTTCAAGCATTTCAAGAAGGATCACCTTACTAAACATGTTAAAAATAACTTAAACCTAATAGAGATTAAATTAGTAACCGAATATGAAGTGGCAGGTGTAAATATTAACAACATAAGAAAAAATTTATGTCCATACTAGTAATATACAGACCACCACGTCATTCGCAAGAACAGTACAAATAGCTTTACAGACAACTTGGACAAGAAGTGAACAATAAGCTAGCTGTCCCAATGGGAGACATCAATGCAGCAGCAAACTGGGACACTATGAATTCTACATCATACACAAAGGAACAAAGGCTACTAGAATTTGTTAACAATGAATTCCTCCATTAGTGGGTCGATAAACCAACAATGGAAAACAACATACGAGACATTGTGATAACAACCGAAGAATATTTAGTATCAAGTCTCCCAGTAGGCAAAAATACTGGCAAAAGTGACCACAGAATTGTTAGGTTCCCAGTAAATCTTTTCTCATCTAAAATAAAGGATAATTATAAAAAGGCTAGACTACAACTGAAGGAATACACCAAGAATATAGAATACGACGAAACAGGGAGCATAGATACACAATGGAACTCCTTTGTAGAAATATATAAAAAAAAGGGGCGAAATGTATGCCGCAGAGAAAAACTTTACTAACTGCTATTCCATAACCAAAATGATTCAACAGTGGCATGACCAAAGCTTTAAGAAGAAACAAGAAACATAATTTCATGGCTCCACAGTCTTCAATTCGTGAAATTTCCGAGCATATAAGGTTAAGTAGTAATGTAGGTAAACTAGTTAGGTATGCCAAGATCAATGTAGAAAAAAAAGGTAGCTTCTACTAGTAGAAAAAGAAAATCCTAATTTTTTCATATGCAAACAGTAGAAAAGCAATAACAACAACTGTAGTCCGTTAAGAGGATGTAGGTAATCTTATAACAAATGATTTGGGAAAAGAAGAACTGATGAATCTATATTTCACAACCATATTTCACTAGGGAAGAATCAACGACCCTCCCCGAACCAGCTATCAAATATGAAGGGTCACAACTACTAAACAGAATCACCTATACAATGGAAGATGTCAAAAAGAAAAAGTGACTCGGTAAGTCTAAGCCACCTGGTCCAGATAATATTCATCCAAGAAAGATTATAGTAAAAGAAGAAGAGATAACCCCACACTTTCACAAAATGTTCTGAGAAACAGCCAGCGAAAGAAGGGTACCACAAGAATGAAAACTAAGCAAGAAGGAACCAGGAGATGAACCTGGCGCCAAAGCCATATCTAGAATTCTTCCAGAACACGACGATATTTCAGAGTCAAATCACATTAACATATAAAAATAAAATAACATTATTTTTTATTTTCACATTAACATATATGAAATAAAATGAAGTTTTATTTTTACATCAACATACATGAAAAAATAAGCCCTTTTCACAAGTTTTGTAATACAATTCACATAAATCCAACATACATATAACAGTAACTTCAGTGCCTTGAATTTTTTTTTTAAATCAATTATAGTAGATTAAATAGTAAAACATATAGAGAAAAACAATCTTCTGATAGACAGCCAACATGGTTTTAGACATAAGAGATCCTGTGTGAAAAGTCTGTTGGATTTTTTCCCCAACATATTTAGCATTTGTGACAAAAGCAGGACAATAGACTGATATACCTAGACTTTCTAAATACTTTCTAAAGACTTTTGCCAAAGTCCCTCATAGAAAATTAATGGTTAAAATTAGAGCACTGGGCATCATTGACGAGCCAGATGAATGGATCGAAGATTGGCTGACAAACATAAAACAAAGTTGTAATCAATGGAGAAGCCTCAGAGTGGGCAGCTGTTACAAACAGGGTACCTCAAGGATACGTCCTTAGCCCATTACTATTTCTGATTTACATCAACGACATAGATTTACGATTAACTAGTAGAATAGCCATATTTCCTGACGATACTAAATTGGGCATAAATGCCGCAAACTCAGAAGACGTAGAAGCCTGAAGAGAGGATCTATTTAAGTTAGGTGAATGGTCCCAAAAATGGCAAATGCCTTTCAACTGTGGGAAATGAAAAGTTATGCCCATAGGTTATAGTAATCCACAAACAGATTACTCACTGCTGGGTAATGAAATAGAAAGTGTGGACCAGGAGAAAGATCTCGGCATTATTATTAGAAAAGATTTGAAGTTCACCAAACAAGAGCATAAAAGCTGAAAAAGCACAAAAACTACTAGGTTACATAAAGAGAATTCAAATACAGAAACAAAGACACTGTACTTCAGCTGTACATATCACAAGTAAGACCCGTCTAGAATACAGAGTCCAATTCTGGGTTCCCAGTATTCAGAAGGATATAGATAGACTGGAAGCAGTACAAGTAGGGTCAACAAACTTGTTTCAAAACTAAGGCAATTTGGATATAGACAGACGATGGAACACTTGAACTTATTTGATCTACAAACTAGACGGCCAAGGGGACAGTTGATAGACATTCAAAATTATTAAAGGAATAGCAAATGTAGATTACAAAGTCTATTCAAGCTTAGCACAAACCAGTGCATTAGTAACGGATACAATCTGGAATTGAAAAGATACACCACTCAATGTGGTCATTTCTTTATATACAAAATATCAAATATATGGAACAGACTTCCAGCAGATGTAGTAAACAGTAACACGATGAACGAGTTCAAGAATAAGTTAGACAAGATCATAAAAACTCTAAACATTCAAACCAAATCGCACTACTCAAAAGTAAATGGACTAAAAAGTCAGACATTCAAAATCCTTGCAACTTCTTGTAACTCACCTGTAGCAAGAAATTGTCTCGTCCTCTTCTTCAATCAAAGGGAGAAAGTTTCCTCTGCTTTCTCGGCAATAACAAGACAGTTTCCTCCTCTTTCTCAGTAACATCTGTCTCCTCATTTCTCAGTGACAACGACAGACTGTTTCCTCCTCTTCCTCATCCAAAGCGAGAGACAACCTCCTCCTCTTCCATAGCAATATACGACCACCACCTATTCCTCAGACATAGCAAAACACTGTCTCCTCCTCCTCTTCAGTCACAGAGATCTTGTTACATCCTCTTTCTCAGCTGAAGAGAGATGGCTGCCTCCTCTTTCTCGGACACAGTGAGAGATTGATGCCTCCTTGTCCCTCGGATGTAGTGAGAAACTACCTCATCCTTTTTCTCTACTGCAGAGAGATTGCCTCCTCTTTCGCAACTGCAAAGAGAGATGGCTACCTCCCCCTCCTCAGCCATAGTGAGAGTTTTGCCTCCTCCTCTTTCTCAACTGCAGAGAGATGGCTACCTCATCCTCTTCAGTCAAAGTGAGCAATTGCCTCCCCCTCTTCCTCAGCTGTAGCGAGAAACTGTCTCATCCTCTTCTTCAGTCCCAGCGAAACAGTTTCCTCCTCTTCCTCAGAAACAACGAGAGACAGTTTCCTCCTAATTCTTAGTAATAATGAGAAATAGTGTCCTCCTCTTCCTCGAGAAGTAAGAGATAACCTCCTCCTTTTCCATAGCAAGAGACAACCACCATTTCTTTTCCGGAGGCAAAAACAGAATATATGGAGCAAGAAGTTTGGCAATATCGAGACAGTAACAGCAGGAGATTTAGCATTGCTTGTGAGAATAAAGTTCTACGAGATAGTAGTAGTACCTACAATGTTTACAAATATTGAGACGAGGTGTAATGAAAGAAAAAGAAATGAAAGAACTAGAGGGTGTACAGTACAGAATTATGAAAGAAATGTTTGAAGAGGTTGCTACCATACCTTATTGGTGGGTAATAGCAGAAAAAAAGGATATTGGCTGTTGCAAATAAAATAGATTATGAAAAGGCAATGGTTTTTAACATCATGGCATCAGATGGTAAAAGACTAGTTAAGGAGATAGTTTTAGACCAAATAAGGGAACCATATGGAAAATGTTGGGTGAATGGTATTATAGAAATATGCAAACAAATATGATATTAAAATGGAAGAAGTAAGAAAGTATAAAAAGCAAAACTCAAAAAAGAAATAAAAAGTAAAGTGGCAAATGAAAATAAAAGAAAAATAGAAGAAATGAACCAGAGATGACAAACTGAGGTTTTGTGAATAGTAACGGCAGAAGAGATTACATTGGAGAACTTGACACTAAGGAAGTAGTAATAGTTATGAAAACAATGTTGAATATGATAGAATTAAAAGAAAATTATAGAAACAGGAATGATAAGGATAGGTTTTGCATGTTGAGTAGTGAGGCAGAGGATACAACAGACCACATGTTTAGCTGAAATGAATTAAGAAAATTAGAAGCAATGGCATAGAAATGGGGAATTTAGAAACACCAATTATAGAAGTTGCCCGATATATTAGAAAGGCTGTGCTGTCTGTGTAGAAGGTAACTAATGACTATGAATTTCTCCGCAGATTGCAGCGCTTTGCACTTACTACTCTTCTAGTAGTGTGCCAACAATCACAGTGTTGCGGAGTGAGCAACAAGGAACCTGGAACCTCTTCCTTAGTCTCTGGAGAGATTGCTGCATCCTCTTTGTCAGCTGAAGAAAAAAAAAAAGACTACCTCCTCTTCCTCGGCTACAATAAGAGATTGCCACCGCCGCCTCCTCACATGTAGCGAGAGACTGCATCCCCCTCTTCCTCTGCTACAGAGAGACCGTCTCCTCCTCTTTCTCAACTGTAGAGAGACGGCTACCTCCTTTTCCTCAGCCTCAGTAAGATTGCCAATGCCTCTTCAGACATAGCGAGAAACTGCCTCCGTCTTCTTCTGCTACAGAGAGATTGCCTCCTCCTTTTTCTCAACAGCAGAGATAGACGGCTACCTCCTCTTCCTCAGCCACAGTGAGTGATTGCCGCCTCCTTTTCCTCGGCTGTAGCGAAAGACTGTCTCATCCTCATCCTCACTCACAGTGAGAGACAGTTTCCTTCACTTTCTCAGCAACAATGCAAGACCGTTTCCTCCTCTTTCTATCAACAATGGTAGAGTTTAATTGTCTTTCTCAGCCGAAACAAGATATGGAGGCCTCCTCCTCTCCCTCAGCCGCACCAAGAGAATGCCCCCGCCTCTTTTTCCTCAGCCACAGTGAAAGACCACCTCCTCCTCCCCCTCCTCTTCTTCCTCCTCCTCAGCAAAAAACAAGCCCCTTCCTCCTCCTCTTCCTCTGCTATAGTGAGAGTAACTACGGTTAGAGGAGTCACAGTCATAGATGCCAGTCAGAGATATCCTCCTACCCTTTCTCACCCACAGCAAGAGACAATCTACTACCCTTCCTCTGAGGAGGCCGCTGCCTCTTCCCCAGTGCTAAGAACTAATTAGTAACTCATTGTCAGTGTCTGATGAGTATTCTATTACCAATCTCTTTTTATATTATATAAAACTTTTATATGATATATTAAAAAACTTTTAGCCGAGTACAAAATTCTTACTAAAAGTTTTAAACATCCGTATACATCTTGTATCTTAAGAGTTTAACAAGCACGAGTCTACTTTTTCTATGTTTTCATTAACATTGACGTTTAATAATCGCTTCATTGCTAGCACTGTTCTAGCATTAGTACTCTTTTCGTCTATAGTTCAACAGCAAGTTATAAAACCCATTGTGTCAACAATTATTTCAATAGTTATTCTTGAACAGTGTGGTGGTCTTTTCAGCAATTCGTTATCCTCTCACTTTTCAGTTTTTCTTCACATGAGGCAATACTCCCTCGTCTGCAGTTTTTACAGCAGTATGGTGGTCTTGTCCGCAATTTGTAATCCTCTTCGTTTGCTTTTGGCGATACTCTCTTTGTCAGCAGTTTCACAAATACTCTCAGAGTCTGGAATCGTCTTTCTCTGCAACAGCAAACAGTCAATGGTGTACAGTTCCGTGTTATTCAGACTTTGACTGCCATACAATTCAGCTGTTGGTAGGCCTCATATGCTTTTCTCCCGCCTTTGCAGCTTAAGTAGCGAGAGTTAGCACCAAAGAATGGCAAGAAAAATAAGATGAACAAACGCTGACTATCTTCTTCAGCTATGATAGTTTGTAAACATTGAAGATGTTCTGTAAATTTATGGCAATTACTGTGCCTCATTTGTAAGGTTATGATGAAAGTATTATTCCATTTATTTGTCAAATTTTGTTATTGGTCTTTTTCTATTTTATGCTTAGTTTTTATTAAGAATAAAATTAAAAATGCAGCAGATTTTATATATAAAAAACTAAGAAAGAAAACAAACGCCAGAAACAGATACCAACTGCCACCAAAAGTGCACGTGAAGCAATAGGCAATGTAGATGCAATGGACACGCAATATATGTAGATTTAACCTACTCAGTTTAAAGGAATTTTGCAACCATTAATTTTATCAGTGTTTTACTAAAAAGATTATAAACAAATTCTTAGTAAATAAACTTTATAAAATTGAATGATAAAATCTAATTAATTATTAAAGTGAATTCTTTATATTTATATTTACTTTGGTAGGAACACAATGCACAATATATATAGTTACTTAGGGGCCCATAAATTGAAGAAGGTGAATAATTGAAGAAGGTGAAAAAAAAAAAAAAAAAAAAAAAAAAAAGTCATTTGGTGGATGGAGATAATTCGTAATCTGGTGTAGTAAATTAATTGCATAGTGTTTAGTTTATATTTCAATGCATTATTAAGATTTATAGTAACTAGTCTATCACTTATGAATTAGCGACTGTGTAAGTTGACAAAATCAATAAATGTATTTTAAAGCCTTCACTACCAGCTAAAGATTGCTCCTCAAACTACCTGTTTAAACACTAAAAGAACATGTACATCAATAAAGTCTCTTACCAATAGATGTTCACATCACCGAGACATGCATGACCAATTTTCTCTTATAATTCCGTCAATGTTGCAGAAACATCAGTCCACTCCACGCGGAGCACATTTCAGGATTACTCCAGCCCTAGCTTTACTTTCTTTATATTCTTCTACTAATGTCCATTCCTGCTTCCCTCTTCCATATTGCTGTCCAACTTCTTGTAACTTTTACTTCATAGTACAACTGCAGGATCTTTTTCTAATTGCAGATGGGCGCTGAACGGGCTCGTAGGCCCTAGCACCTGGCTGCGTAGTCCAAAATCATAAAACCATCCAATCATCCATCCATCTCCTGGTTACCTTGTTTGACGGTCAGTTTGGGGCTTCCTCAGAACTGTATCCTCCTTTGCTCTATCTGATATGGTTTACTCAAAACTTACTTCTCTTACCAAAAAGTCAAAACAATGAAACCTGGAAAAAAGTATGACCACAGTAAATGGTATAGTGAGGTAAACAATGAATTTTCAAAAAATAAATCTAGAAATCAATAAAGAACGCAGAGAATAATAGAAAATAGTGCAAAAAAACATGTTCCACATTGCCAACGAAGTTATTTTGTTGGTAAAGAAATAAAGGAAGGTAGGTTAATAGATCGTTAAACTAACCCGTACCGGAGACCGGATGCCAATGCTTAATCTAATTTTGTAGAATATAAAAGATTTACCACACTGGAAACTAACTACATCAACTTATTTGACCTGTATAATACTGACAACTATAGATCTTTTTAACAGGTGTTAGTAATGAAACTTATTTTATCAGAAATCAAGCCCAAAACCGTAATAAAATTAAGGTGAGCATGGTATAAAAAAAAAAAAAAAAAAAAAAAAAAAAAAAAACAGAAATCTTGCCTTTGGACATATCGATTGGGTTTTGATAGATTATCAACTCATGAGGAAAATCCAAACTCACATTACATGTAAGGTTGATGTCACAAGCTGCAGATGCACCCAATAATGCACCGTAAACGTTACTCGAGTAACCATGCAGTTTTAACAGTTCTAATTTTACCTACGATCACTATTTCTTCAATAATACTATAAAATCCCCTTTACTTTTATTTCATAGTACAACTGCATTCTTTAACCAGCAGACATGTACCTTGGCACTGAATGGCCCTCCCAACCAATGCGTCAGGCCATATGGTCCAGATTCTACAAGTCAAAATTACAAACCTAAACCTGAATAAACCACTCAACTTCTAGTGAAACTATGTTAAATTATCCAAACATTTGAAAGCAAGAAAGAGTATCATATCCTACATCATTCTCAATAAACAATGTTAGCTTCGTATAATTTCCTATCCTTAGAGGACAAGTTACGGGCCATGGAATTAGTAAAAAAAGATGTTCTGCAAAAGAGAACAGACAAAACCTGAAGTCAAGCTGGAAGATCAGACAGCAACCATCATGGAAGTAGGCTTCTTTGAATGCATAAGTCAATGAAATTGACGTCCGTAAGTTCTCCCGTATGGAAAGCCTGAAAAAACACATGAAACTAGAAACTGAGGACATTGATTACCCCTATCTTGGTACACTTTACAGTAGTGTGACGGGCCGAGAGAAGGTTATGACTCAAAGACAGGATGAAAGCAACTGAGTGAGTTTATTATAGAACACACTCCTTTATATACAAAAGCTCAAGGCAACTGGAAATTTCATGTTCAAAACCGACATTGTTACCGGTGAGAAAAACCAGCATGTTTATTCAGGTTCTTTTTAGTGCGAGGGAAGAGCAAAGATACAAGCATAATATATACACAAAATGAACTATGTACGATCGTGTGACACACGGTTCGTACATGGCTCCCCCCATAAAAATGACATACTGTACATGTTAAATGGGGTGCCCTGATCTAGAGAGGTGAACTGTAGGCGGGTCATCTGGCAGGAGATAAGCAGGTTTTAGACAATCAATGGAGACCCAGTCTTCTTTGCCACGAATGTTTAGTAGGAATCCGTTCGGACAGCGTCGGATCACAAGGAAGGGCCCGTGTAAGGGAGCGTTAGCGGTGGCTTGCTAGTGTCGTTGCGCAGGAAGACGTGCGTTGCAGAGTGCAAGTCTGTTGGTATGTGATGCTTCGCTGGGGGCTTTGTAAGTCTGGCGGCATGGAGTAAATTTTTTCACGATGTGACGTATGCACTGGAGATCGTCGGAGGAGGTTGTAAAAGGAAAAAATTCGGCAGGGACGACCAACGGGTCGCCATACACCATTTCAGCTGCTGAGACGTCGAGGGCGTCTTTAGGAGGGGTCATTAGTCCCAGGAGGACCTAGGGAAGCTGAGTAAACCAGTTGGAATCCTTGCAGCGGGACATTAAAGCTGCTTTGAGGGTGTGATGAAATCGTTCAACCATTCCATTGGCAGCAAGGTTGTAGGCAGTTATCTGATGTAGGGTGATGCCCAGGAGTTTCGCTAACGATGTCCACTACTGAGAGGTGAAAGTGGTACCCCTGTCAGAAGTAATA
Organism: Palaemon carinicauda; assembly: GCF_036898095.1. Taxonomy (NCBI): domain Eukaryota; kingdom Metazoa; phylum Arthropoda; class Malacostraca; order Decapoda; family Palaemonidae; genus Palaemon; species Palaemon carinicauda. Next base: position 34,976,781 of record NC_090754.1, on the reverse strand, counting down.
TGCTCAGGGATACCAAATCTTGCAATCCACCTTGAGAGTAAGGCAGATGTACATGAGGCGGACGTTGCAGTTTCCATGGGAATGGCTTCAGGCCAACGAGTGGAGCAGTCGATGAAGGTAAACGGGTAACGATGTCTTTGTGATGTGGGCAGGGGCCTACAACGTCAACGTAAATGTGTGCGAAATAACGCCGAGGTTGAGGAAAGGTGCCCACTCCTGAGTCCGTGTGTCGATGTACTCTGGAAGTTTGGCAAGAAGTACAGGCAGGGACCCAATCCTTAGCATCCTTAGAAATGCCGTGCCAAATGAACTTCGTCTTCAGCAGCTGTGCAGAAGAATGACACTAGGGATGTGAAAGGCCATGAATGAAATTAAACACCTGCCGGCGCATGGGAGCAGGAATCCAAGGTCGCGGTCTACCAGTACTGACGTCACAGAGGAGGGTGGTGTTGGAGTCTTCGAGGGGGAAGTCTTCCCAACGGAGGGACGTGCAGGATGTCTTGCATGCTTGATACTCTGGATCCTATCGTTGGGCTTCAGCCAGGGCATTGTAATCCAATCCCAGTTGAACGGCAGCCAACGTGTTTTCTTGACAGGGCATCGGCAACGGGATTCATTTTCCCAGGGACGTATTGAAAGGTGCAATTGTATTCAGCCACGATGGAGAGATGTCGGCGTTGACGGGCGGACCAGGCGTCAGACTGTAGAGTGAAGACATGCACCAGAGGCATTGTGGTCTGTGCGAATGACGAAGGGCGTACCTTCTAAAAAATGGCAAAAGTGACGAACAGCCAAGTGCGCTGCCAGCAATTCGCGATCGAAGGTAGAATAACCCAATTCTGCCTTGAACAGTTTTCTGCTGAAGGAGGCTAATGGGCGGGGCGAGCCGTTGACCACCTGCTCGAGTACTGCACCAGTAGCGAAGTCGCTGGCATCGGTGGAGAGAAAGAGAGAGGCATGTGGGATAGGAAAAGTGAGAGCCGCAGCGGTTGATAGGGCCTTCTTTGCATTGCAGAAGGCCGCTTCTTGAAGGGGACCCCACTTCAGGTCCTTTGGCTTGCCCTTGAGGGAGGCATAGAGGGGAGCAAGAGTGGCGGCAATGGCTGGGAGAAAGCGGTGATATTAGTTGATCATGCCCAAGAATTCCTGCAGAGCTTTGACGGTCGAGGGCGCGGGGAAGTCCTGAACGGCTGCTACCTTCTCAGGGAGGGGATGGACTCCTTCAGGAGTGATGCGGTGCCCTAAGAATGACACTTCATTGGTGCCAAAGGTACACTTGTCGTAGCGGACTACAAGGCCGTTTTGTTGCAGGCGGCCGAGCACGATGCGCAGGTGATGGAGGTGTTCCTCTTTTGAGGAGGAGAACACAAGTATATCGTCCACATAACATACACAGAAGGGGAGGTCCCCTAAGATGCCATCCATGAGACGTTGAAATGTGGCCCCAGCATTACGAAGGCCAAAACAGGAGTAATTGAAGGTATATGTACCAAACGGGTTAGGTACTATTCAGCGCGGCCAGCTCAGCGCCACTGATTCAGCGCCGCCAGTTCAGCGCCTGATAATTTCAGCGCCAAAAAAAATTAGCGACAGCCATCTCAGCGCCAGAAGAAATTTTAACTCTCTCTCTCTCTCTCTCTCTCTCTCTCTCTCTCTCTCTCTCTCTCTCTCTCCACACAGTAGTTTGTATAATTTCAGTACCAAACCGCTATTTATTGATCTCGGTGGTTCCATTGCTTAATTAAAATCTCTCTCTCTCTCTCTCTCTCTCTCTCTCTCTCTCTCTCTCTCTCTCTCTCTTCACACAGTAGTTTGTATAACTTCAGCGACATACCGCTACTTATTGATTTCGGTGATTCCGTTGTTTAATTGAAAACTTTAAAAGATATTCGTAAACATTTGTAAACCGTGATTTAGTTAAAAAAAAAATCATCTGCTAAATACAGTCTTTGGGAAACCATGGAGGATACAGTTCAGAGTCAGAGAGGACGAGCAAAATTCTGTCATGATGGATATATATAGATTTGATATAGAAAGCAAGACACAAACAAATGTAAAGTTCTGGAGCTGCCATGAAGACGGTAGATGTGCCAGAATTCATACGTTTTCTAAAGAAAATTAATTATCATACCCATCCCCCATCTGCAGTGGCGGTAGAAGTTGAAAAGGCGAAAACGTATGCACGTCAGTGAGCCGACGACACTTACGAAGGACCGAGTACTATAATCAACAAATCTTTGGAAAATATGTCTCAAGCTGCTATTGCCCAGCTGCCGAACCGACAAGCGATGCGTAAGCTTATTCGACGCAAAAGGAACTTTTTTTTTTTGGACTATTTTAACTATTCAGTAGGATAAATACTTTTTATCAATAAATATTTGTTCAAAACCTTTTCTATTGTTTATAAACACGGTAGTATAAATACTTATCAATGAATATTTGTTCAAAACCTCTTCTTTTGTTTATAAACACACACACACACACACACAAATTCCACACTTCCACGGCGCTGAAACGTCTGGCGCTGAAAAGGCATGGCGCTGAAAAGGCTGGTGCTGAACTGGCGGCGCTGAATCGGCGGCGCTGAGCTGGCGGCGCTGAAACGTCCCTACCCCGTACCAAACAGAGTGGTGATGGTGGTCTTGGAGATGTCTTCTGGGTTCATAGGAACCTGATAATACCCCTTCAGGAGGTCGAGCGTAGAGAAAACCTCTGCTTTGTGCAGGTAGGAGGTCACGTCTGCGATGTTTTGGAGGGGGTAGTGATCCGGTTCTGTTTGCATGTTCAGGCGCCTGTAATCCCCGCACGGACGGAGGGAGCCGTCTTTCTTCAGAATGATGTGTAAGGGCGACGACCATGGGCTGGAGGCCTTTTGGCAAATGCCCATTTCCTCCTTTTCGGCGAACGACTGTTTGGCGGCTCCTAATTATTCCGGTGCCAGACGTCTGAATTTTGCGAAGTCTGGGGGTCCTGTCGTCTTGATATTGTGATAAATACCGTGATTGGCAGGAGCCGTGGGCGTTTGGCGTAGTTCTGGACGGAAAACTTCCGGGTACGATGTGAGGAGGTGGGCGTAGGCATTCGTGGGTGCGCTGATGTGGAGAGCGAGGCTGGAGGGCGCGGATTGAAGAGGTGTCGACAAGTACGAGACTGCGTTGACCAATCGTCGGTGGGCAACATCGACCAGAAGGTGGAAATGAGAGAAGAAATCCGCACCGAAGATTGGCAATGCGATATCAGCAACGAGATACTTCCAATTAAATTTACTGTTTCCGAACGACAATGTGAGGTTCTCGTAACCGTAGGTGGGTATCGCATATCCGTTGGCAGCTACCAAGCGGACGTCGGCAGACAGAGACAGACTACATCGTGTCCTGAAGAGTTCCCTTTGCAAAAGAGAACGACAAGCACCCGTGTCTACCAAAAATTGCACGCCCATTCCTGCATCATGTAAAAAGAAAAGATTAGAAACACGGGAGGCCACCGCCACGAGCGATGGCCTACTTAACACGTTTTTTGGCCACTGACAATCCTCGGTACATTTCTTCGTGGTTGCCCCGAATCTGAAGTGGTAGTAGCAAAACTGCGCCGGATGGGAGGTAGTAAGTGGCTGTAGAAGTCGTTAGTTGGGGCGCGAGCGAGTGGTGGGTGGTGGGTGGCTTTGTCGCCGCTTCGGCACATCACGGGGTAGGCGTGCATGTCCTACGGTATTCACGTCAGCTTCGGTTGACGTTGAATAGGCGTCCTCTTCGTCAGGGTGGAGGCGTTGATGGAGGTCTTGAAGTGGCTGTCCATAAGGGCGTTGGCTTTATCAAGTCCTTTATGGGTAAACTATCGACATTGGGTATGGCAGCGCATACAGCTTCGGATAAACGGCGTATCCAAAGGGCACGAAGTAGGTTCACCTCACGAGGAGAGCCGTCTGCGGCAGGTTGCAGGCGAGCGATGCTGGTCATTTCCCCGAGGGCGTGCAAAGCCCTTTGGTCCCCCAACGATTGTTGAGAGAGCTGAGAGAGCTGAAAAAGCTTCGCTATACGGGCGGCTGGCGACAGCGACTACTGCTGCAGAAGGTATGTTTTGAGGGCGTCATACGCTATTGGGGTGTCTCCTTGTTCACAAAGCCAGTCGGATATTTCCGGGAAGGTGTCCTCAGGTATCGCCGCCAGAACATAATCTGCTTTGGAGGTTGAGCGAGTCACGCCCTTGATGCGAAACTGGACTTCTGCGCGCTGAAACCAAGCAAATGCTTTCCCGCTGGCGAATGATGAAAGTTTCAATGGGGCAGCCTCAGCGCCATCTTCCGTCGAGTCCGCCATAGTATAAACGATGGAGGGGCGGGGGAGGGGGGGGGGTGAGGGTGGTGGAAGGCGGGAGGAGCGAGTCGACTCCCGGGGTAACCAATGTGACGGGCAGAGAGAAGATTGTGACTCAAAGACAGGATGAAAGCAACTGAGCGAGTTTATTATAGAACACTCTCCTTTATATACAAAAGCTCAGGGCAACAGGAAATTTCATGTTCTAAACCGACACCGTTACCTGTGAGAGAAACAGGCATGTTTATTCAGGTTCTTTTTAGTGCGAGGGAAGAGCGAAGATACAAGCATATTATATACACAAAATGATCTACGTACGATCGTGTGACACACGGTTGGTACAGTAGTATCTATTTCTCTAATCAAGAGCACTTATTTGTATATTTTTTGTAACTTCATACAGGAGACTACTAATGTTCATTATTAAAAGCATAAATGCTGGTTTGATGAAAATTGTTTTGCAAATATACTTTCCATGTTGATTGCAAATTTCAAACATAGCTCTCCAAAATAAGCCCGTACCACCTTAAACAGTATTGTAGGAGATTAATTCCAAAATTAATTTACACCACTTTAGCTTCTGAAGGCGAAGAACGTAAGTGATTAATGTTGTCTTAGGCATTAAAGAAATTACCCATGAACATACTTGTTTAAGAACATAGGATTCAAATGCATAACAAACAAATAGAATTCCTATAACAGTTACTTTTCCCCAAAAGCACTTTGTAGGAAATTTATTTAAGAGAAATATTGTTGAAAACAGATCCTACAACCCTGGCGGATTTAAACCAATGTCGGCAGCGAATACAAAGTCTAGCAGTCAGGACGTGGAAAGGTTTCTTATCACCATTGAGGTAATATTGCTACTGCTGCCTGAGGGCATCTCATAGAGTTGGTTTATTGAAAATTGATAAAAATTTTCCAGCTTGAACGATCGTTTTTAAAAAGCTTACTTTACATGAATGAAAAAATCACAACGTTAAATATCCCTTTAAGGCATATGATGATTATTCAATTTCCTAGTATAAAAATAATTGAATGCTTTTTTTCTCATTAAATAGGACCCTATGGAGTGCTCGAGTACATCTTACACATCGTGGAGGAAATTTTCCACCATATAATTTGTTGTTAAAGACGAACAAGAAGGAAAAAACTAGGTTACATATACTTGTATTTAAACTAATTAAACATCAAATAACTTGGAAACCTATCTACAGACAAAAAAAAAACTACTAATCAGAAAAAACTCCAAAACAGTAACTTACTGTTTACAAAGAATTTTTCTTGTTAGAGAACAGAAATATCTGCCCATCTATTTCAAAGCTACCCAGTTACTTTCCAACTTGAGAGTAGTAAAGGAAAAAACAATGTTTTATGCTAAAAACTAGGTTACATATACTTGTCATCAAACTAATTAAACATCAAATAACTTGTATATAAAGACAAAAAAGAAAAAAAACTACGTTAACAAAGATTTTTCTGGAATTTAGAGAACAAAAATATCTGCCCATCTATTTCAATGCTACCCAGTTACTTTTCAAGAGCAGTAAAGGAAAAAACAACGTTTTATGCTAAACTCCAAATATATTCACAACGCTTGGTAGTGCAGTTTTGATTAACACAAAGCTTTATCCTAAAGCTTACCAAGATTGAATTCACTGTTAAAATTCCTAAAAGAAAAAGGACACCTTGCTCTACAAAGTGAGATTTGACGTTAATAAGGTACTCAAAATAAAGGCCAAAGTTAAGAAATTTGTGCACTACGTTAATCATTCATTCGTCCTTACAGATTCCAGAATTACATTAACACACTATCATATACAAGATGCTATTCTCCCTTGTGGGATTGAGCTGGCTACACAACTCCTAACCAGTGGTACTGAGGAATCATTGATACTTAGGCACGAGATCTGGAATCCTCTTTAGATATAATAGCAAAACCCTCATGGAAAAAAAACACCCTCCATTACCATCAGAGACTTCGTGTATAAAGGGGGTTGAGGCTGTCTGGGACCTTGGATCTTGTGCCAACGGGTTCTGGGGCTTAACCAAAACCTGTCACAAAACCAAAAGAGCCCTCATTCCAATCCTTAGCATCGGATTATTACATAAGAGTTTGCACAACTCGCCTGCACTCTTTGTTAATCCTAAGACTAGCAAAAGGTTAAGTCTTTTAAAGTCAGATCTCTGCTTGATGACCTCAAAAGCTCATAAAGAGTGTGTGGAAGAGCCTTGACGAAATGGGTCCCGTCCCAATCCAGGGCCAGAGTTCCCAAGGTGGACAATACTGCTTAAAGTGTATAACAACCATAAACAGTAGAAATACTGTGTTTGTGGCAGGGTCATAGCCTTTGACTGCCATGACTGGGGCACTTCTCTCTGCAGTAAAAGACTAGCAAGTGTCATTTGCACAAGAGATGTGCTAACAGTTTTCCCACCTCTACAACTCCCAATTGAAGAACAGGGATTAATTTCCTTGTAGAAGACCAACACAGGTATTTAGAGATCCACTGTGAATTCCCGCATAAAAAGTCATTTGCTCTGAGGAAATTCTGTCTAAGTCTCCAACCATGAAGGGCAAGAGACTTCATAGATTGGTGTTATTTCTGAATGTGTGGCTGACAAAAATTGTTCCTTAGGGGTTAATTCTCTCGGGGCCCCCCAGCTTTGCAAGCAGAGAAGTCAAGGTTTGAGCAATCATTGATGACTAAGCTTCCCTAAGGGGAGAAAGTAATCTGGTTACTCCAACAGGAACCAGAACACAGAGGGAACCATATGACAGGGCAAGCAGCAAGCACACACTGTGGCACTCATAACATACACAGAAGCTGGATTCACAGGTGCAGGAAGGGAGGGAGCCACATGCCCCAGGGTCACAGCCATAGGGGCAAGGGTGACTGACACAGTGATGACTGTCAAAGGGGTGAATAGCACAAGGGAAATGTTCACTGAAGCGACACAGGTATTATCAGACCCAGGAACTTTTTGTGCTCTTTCGACTTCGGTAACTACCACCACAGGTGAGTAAGCATTCTAATGCCCTCTCAGTTTCGTCATATCACTTACTACAGGGGCAAAAACTTTCTTTCCAGCATCCATGAGCTTAGGGCTCACTACAGGGATCACCATTGAGATCAATGGTAATGGGGCAACTGACGCATGGATCATTGGCACTGGCATCACATCTAAAATTACTAGTCATCAGTAGAACTACTGGCATTTGTGACAACGGGTTGAAGTAATCTTTGCTACCAGCCCTCTCAGGAAAGACGTCGAGGGCCTATCTGCAAGTATTAAGGAAGGAAGGTCAACCCTTCCTGAAGTCCAATTTATATCAGCATTTTGTATGGCAAAAGTAGAGCTCCCAGGGCCTGCTGGTGTGCGTTGGTCACTAAGGGAGCTCCACTCACCAATGCAGATCAGAGGCCTCCACCTCCTGATACATACTCTTAGGGCCAAGTCAGGTGCGTATGCCCAGAAGCCTTAGTGATAGGTGAAGTTGACGAGTAGAATAAGTAACTATGAAGTCTTTCCAGGATCATATTTGATGTTGCCAAGTATGACGCCAGAGAAGATTTTCTTCTTTTTCTTTAAAACATAAGCCACGACCTACACTAAGCACATGGGGTATGACTGAAAACAGTCATGCCCCTTATAAGAAGCACAGAGAGAGAGAGAGAGAGAGAGAGAGAGAGAGAGAGAGAGAGAGAGAGAGAGAGAGAGAGAGAGAGAGAGAGAGTGTGTCAATACCTAGTCTTGTCATTAAGACTACTGCAGCGACCACCCTTTTCTCTAGCATTTACGAATTTGAGTCACATCGACAATCCTAGAAATCTGGTTTTTGCAAAGGAAGAGGAAAATAATCAAAAGGTTTTGAACAGATCACAACAGTACGTCCTTACTCGCTGCGGACAAAAACATAAGTGAAGAGAGTTTTGACAGGAAAGTGGATGAGGCTGCTCACTTTCACTCAACATCCGCCAACAAATTCAATGGTTGTTCCAGCTCCGTTGAAGACATTCCCTATTTTAAATGACAAAAGTTTTGTTTACACATAGGAACAATAGCTCTTTAATAATTATCAATATTTAATCAGTATGGGACATCGCAAACAGACAGTATTATATGATTCGCTATATACTGCAACCAAGTTCCATGTACAGAATGTTTTCACACCCACCTTAACAAAGTTATCCGGGAATTACCTTTTTCGGAACATGAATTATCAAAGAATTCCCCAAAGGTTCGGCATCTTTTTTGACAAGGAAACTTAAGACTTTTATATTCCTTGAAGAGACAACATTAAGGAAATGTGTTTTTATATACAGCAAAGAAAAATTAAGAACATTGCTTCCTTATAATCAGAGAAGAGAAATAACTACAGTATGTCTTTACGTACAGCGAAGAAACTAACATCTAAGTCACCTGACCTTACATTCAGTGTAGAAAAATTTAATCATATCTGGGTGCCCTTATATCCTTTGAAGATGAGGAAATTAAGGTCATGTGTTCTAATATTCAGCTTAGGGATGGAAATCAAGGTAGAGTTTGCGAATATCCGACATCATCTTAAGCTGCTTAAACCATTCACTAATTTTACCTTACCAATTACTGTACCTCGAGTCGTAACCTATAACCCTTATAAATGTAAGCAAGGTTATATCAAGTACATAGAATTGCTATAACTTTTCACGCATAAAAAAGGAAAATAGGTTTTAAAGAATCAATATTGATACCTCTCAATTTAGAACAGTCCTCGGAACATCAAAAGTATATGAAGTTAGACAGCAATTAAAAGTCAGAACAACCAAATCGTTTTCAATACAAAACTTCTACACGAATGGCTTCAAATACATAAAATTGCCTCCATAAAAACGGTTGTGCGCTATTTTGGTGTAGAAAAACTTGCCAACTAACAAATTTAGTCTTTAGCTATATACGTTTCTTCATCTATTTATATTTTTTCAATGATTTGAGCAAATTAAACCGATTACTTCCACCAGGCTATTTTTTTCCCTGATGAAACCATTAAGCTTATAACATCTTGCTTTTCCGCCTAGAGTTATAACTTGGATAGTAATGATAACAATAATGATAATAACTGGTTTTGTATAAAGGGTAGGGAGTGAAAACTCAAAAAAAAATAATACTTGTTAATTGTTTATAACAACAAATCTAAGCAAATAATCTCCTGTTCAAAGAGAGTTATCCATCTTCCATGCTACTGAGCTTTTGTGCAACATGGATCAGTCTCTTGCAAATAGGTGAATGCACAGTCGGCGGCCAAAGCAGTGTCACCACCACAGTTTCACGGACTCCCTAAAATCTATAGATGTCATAAACTTGGAAGCAACCTTAGAAGCGTCCCGGGGAGTGAAGTTACGGAGGAAATGAAAGAGTAAAGCTTTTAGCGGACCCAGGGGTGAGGAAAGAAACTATTAGCTTTGAGCAAGTATTAGTTTTTCATTTTATAATAAAATTTATCTTTGCGTAAAATCATAATTACGTTTTGATATTCTATATTTTTCTATAATCTGGAGGATATGGTCAAAGTATTGAAAAACATGAAATAATCGGATCACCTGAAGATAAGCGACCCCAACTAGACTCACCTGAAGAAGAGAGGCCCTGATTTTCTCCACCTGAATATAAGCGACCCCAGCTTATTGAAGTCTCCAGTTGATCTATTTTGTCTTATAATAGCCTACTATAGAAAAAAGGAAAAAAAATATATATTCATTAAAACTACTTTATGAAATATTTGTTAAAAAGAACAAATTTATACAAACAATCCATATTCTACTAAAAGCAATTTCAGTACAAAAATAATCGAACCTACCATTAAAACACCTTTCAAACCACATATATTGTTGTAAATATGTATTTAAAATTCTCTCTTGCATCCACGCATTTCCTTAATCCTTGATTTATGCTTGTTCCAATAACTTTCGATGGCCTGTGTATGTGCTCCTGTTTCTGTATTGATAAAGTTATGAGAATGATTTACGGTCTGTTACTGAAATCTTATAATGATTGAATTTTTGAATAAGCTTTCCAATCATCACTGTATATTACTGAACCAGGCAAAACAACTTTTTTTTTTTATGATTTGAAGTAGAATAGCAGCAACACGTGTTTCAATGATCACCATATGTCCAACACTTAATGCTAGTGTCGACCATTACAAATACTCATAATGGCCGATTTGGTGCACGTACTCTGATATTTGCTTTTGCGTGCAAAGCAAGACTCGTCAATTTGTGCAATTATGCCATTACTACCAAGTCTAACCGGGTTTGCCTCAAAATACTTCATGCAGATTTCTCTGATAAGAAAACTGTAAATATCAATCATATTTTTTTCTGAAATATTTAGAATATTATCCTGAATCCACTTTTGCAGTGGAAGTTTAGATTAAGCAAAAAATGAGTCCTTACAAATAGAAATTTTGCTTTTGAATTTAGTATACTCCTTAAATTGGAATTTCTACACACAATTATCTTTTATAGAAGACAGCTTAGTCTCTTAGCCAGTAAAGAAATATAAGATTTTTTTTTTTAATAACGTTAATTTAAAAAAAGTATATTTGCTACCATATAGATAAGTTGGTTAGAACTTTTATTGATTAGTCTCACTCATGTCGTTAAACTGATAGTAATTAACTTATAAACTTGTTAATTAGCTTGTTAGTCCCATTCTTAGATTTAAATTCCTTACCTGAAGAAAAAAAAAAAAAAAAAAAAAAATAAGACCCCAATTTTTTCCACCTGTAGATGAGCGACCCCAGCGAGTGTTGGAGTCCCCAAATCTTCAGGTGATCCAAATAATCTAATGCTTGTTAAAACCACAACGATTTCTGTGTTCAAAAATGATAACCCTCTCCTATTGTCTAATATGCATTTTCAGTATTTAGAAATTAAATATGAAATGGCCGAAGTTGAAACTATCTCTGTTGGTCACAATTTCTATTCTTAATATAATTTTTAAGCAAATCATCTGGGTTTTTTAACAGCGTAGGACACGGCCCCTTTGCTGGCCAACTATAACGTCCGTTTCTGCGTCATTATATAACCACTCTTTCACCCCTTGACTTTATGAATCAGGTTATTGTCATTCACCAGAACGATAGGAAGTGTATTAGGAATAGCCATAGTTCCCACTGTAGGCAAGAACGGTTAATCCAATACGTCAATATAACCATTACTTGCGAATCTTCCCAACAATTTGACAAACTCCCCGGGCGGCCCCTCAGCCAACATCCAACCCCAGAAATTATTAAGAATCTTCCACTATTGCTCCTTTATTTATTTGTTTATTTTTTATTTATTTTTATTATTATTTTTTTTTTATTTTTTTTTTTTTTTTGCATCATAGCGGGTGTTGCCCATCTCCAACAGTGTCTTGCTCGTGTTTTTACAGAAGTGAAGTATTTTTCATGAGGGAAAATTACATTTTTCGAAAATTTGTGATCATAAGGGTTATATTAACTATACAAAACAAATCCAAGGTTACATTCTTCTCGCGGTTGCGTTAGAGTTTCCTAATCAGCAGGGATATAGCAATTAATATTAGATTCCTAGAAGCTAATATTGAGGTGCTTGGGTGGAAACAAAATAAGATTCAGGAAAGACAATTTTTACAATTTTTCATTTCAGAAATAGCCTGATACAAAACATTAAGTGTGTAGGATAAAAAATAACATTTAACTGTTCTTAAGATTAAGAAAATGTTTCTGGGAGAACTAGATCCCTGTTACGAGATTAAATTACCTAAAACAACTATAGCAACGCTTGATGTGTAAATAAATAAGTCCCCAAAGAAACCGTTGAATTATAAAACAGTTTGAGCCTTGAGGACGACTAATTGTGAATGTATATGAAAACACCTATTGGCTTGGTCACAGGGCATCGGTAAAACAAAACAGCCATCTAATGCTCTGATGAGAATAAAGATTAAATACGACGTAACTTCAAATACATTAATGCATTATGACACGACACCATTTTCCTCTTTTAGAGACAAAAGATTTAATCATTGCAGATAATTACCATCAAAACATGATGAATTGCTCGACTTCTAACCTCGAGGGCTAATTTTGACATCAGTTTTATCATTTCCTTGTTAGATGACAAAACTACCGAACAAGACGCCTATATAACTCCGAATTTAGTAGCTATTTACAGATTTCGTGTGCTTCTATGACGGAAATACGTAAACATAGTTGGTTATGATTGATAGAGAGAGAGAGAGAGAGAGAGAGAGAGAGAGAGAGAGAGAGAGAGAGAGAGAGAGAGAGAGAGAGAGAGAGAATTTCTAGCATGCGCGGATTTTCAAATATAAATTGGAGTTGAATGTCCTCATATATGTCTTCTTATTGTGTTCATAATGTCTTTCATATTAAACAAATGAATGGTTTCGAAAAAAGTATAAAGATTATTTATTCATTAATTAACATAAGAAATATTCCAAAGAAAATCTGACCTTCAAACTAATGTTTCCTAGCCTCTCCTCAAAACTCCGAACGGCTTAAACAACCAAACCCTCTCTTCCCCGATTGTACCGCCTCTTTCCCCTGAGATTCTCAATAGAAAAAGGGGGTGAAAGTAAGGTGGGGTAGGCGACAATTCTTTTGGCACTGACTGTACATAATAGTATGCTTATAATCTTCTTCCCCATTTCTATTCCCTACTTTATGGGGTCGGTTGCCTGATACGGCCTCTCCAATGCCTTCGATCAAATGCGGAGTAAAGGATCAAAGGGGGTTTTCTCTGAAATCCATGAAGAAACTATAGAAAATAAATAAGTTGATGGGTAACCGAAATGTGTCTTATGACCATTACCCGTTTTCATTAACCTGAAATATTATGATACGGTATAATATATCAGCCAACAAATTTTGCCAATGAAAAAGTAAAAAAAAAATGGCTAGCACTATCTTGATAATATAAAATTTAACGTTGCATACAATGCAGAAATATGGTATGATAAAAAATACTTTTAGAATTTACCTGTTCGTTCTCCCTAGTTACTATAGTTAAGGACGGGACAACATTTTCAGATAATGTTTTTCTTATAGAAAACTCCCGTTTCTTCGAAAGTGACATTTATTTTCACCAAAAAGAAATAGTTAGCGAGATGTACCCTAATATATCGACCAACAACAGGAGCTGCCCAGTTGGAACCTGGATTTTAGGGTGGGTAAAATATACTGGGGAAACGGTAAATAATGGTACAACAAACCTTTTCTTCTTTATACAGTATTTTCTGGGACATAATAAACCCATGGAAGATAACACAAATTATTTACATCATTTACTACTTGGATATTTTTCATACGTTTGTTGACATTCTGCGAAATGGTCCTTAATACGTGCGTACATACCTTTGTTGCGAATTAACCAGTTTAGAGCTTTAGCGCATTAACTTCTACTCCGCTTATTTTTTTCACCAAAAGGATTACTCGTCTTTGTATAGGCCATACCGTTTCCTACTTCTACCAATACAAGGCGAAATACCTTTTTACCCCGGGAGTCCGGGACATTCACCTATTCTACTCGACTTGACCGTACTGATTCCGTGCGCATTTATTCATTGACGCAATGTATATATTTCTTATTTTAATTAGTTTTAACTTGTTACCACGTCCTGTTTCAGTTGTTTCACACCGTTTATCTCGTTATTACAACATTTGATAGTATTCCCACACAAATATCATCTATCTTGTTCTTGACTTGAACCTACTAATTCACTATTTATTTCTTCACTTGTTCTACCTCACCCCCATATACATATGAATATTTCCTTTTTCACAAGTTCGAACCCCATCCTGTTTTAGTCATTTTTTTCTCTTTTGGGGGGGGGGGATGATTACAGTATTGCATTCAGTTTTCATGCAACAAATACCTGCTTTGGACGAGTTTACTTACAGACGCCTTACTGCTTAACACTGTTCTTCCTGTTAACCAATCATAGCCCCATATTGATTGTTTTGTTATGGAGTGTCCAATATCGAATTGTAATGGCTTACGATAATGTCACAATCATAGGGCAAGGAGTTTTTTGTTATTGGATTTTAGGTTTTGTGACCTGGGAAGCTAAAACCATAAAAAGATAAAAAAAATATCCCCCAAATAGTGACTCACGGGGCTAGCGTGCGCAGTTCAATATGTACTGCTTGCCAGAGCATAGAAGCAATCCTGTTTTTTTTTTTCTTTTTTTGTGAGCGAAGTGAACCATGGCGGAGCGAAAACCATTGTACGCATGCCAGAACCTATGAGCAGTGATGTTTGGTTTCTTTTGCGAGCAACCGAGCAATGTCCGAGCAAAATCTCTAGTTTTTTTTTTTTTTTAAATATCGCTAAAATAATGAACCACAAGAAAGCGAAGAAAATGAGGTGATAGTTTGATTTATGGGAAAAACATTTTCCTATTATCTTTTACCATTATTTCAAAGGGTCTAACAGGCGATCCGTTTTTTTTGACATTGAAATGAAGGTCAAATTTGGTGAAAAAAACATTTGCTACAAGAAAAACTTTTTTCTATTAGAAAATGTTGTCCCATCTTTAACTACAATTTTACCGTTATAACGCACGTGTTTCACACTCACTGATATTGTAATGGTATTTTCCTTTTTATTTTATATCTCACTCTTCAATTCACTGATAACAGAAACTGTTTAAGCCTGTCTTTTCATGAATTGATGTGTGTGAATTTTTGTGACCACCTTCCACTGAAACGTTTATATAAGCTCGCTGTCTGTTGAAATAAAGTTAGTTGCATTCATCTTGCCTCTTAGTTACAACTTAATGGCTCTCCCACACATTGGTGACCAACAGATGGACTTGCTCCCTCCTGCCATCTCCATCACTGCTGTGCCCTGCTGTTTAATGATACCACCCAAAGAACCAGACTCCTCCGCGCACACTACCTCAATGAAACTGCCGCCCTTCGCTAGCTGAGAAGCGTTCTCCTGGTTTCAGCACTCCGAGGTCCAGTTTCGCATCAAGGGCATGACTCGGTCAATCACCAAAGCAGATTATGTTCTCACGGCGATCCCCTAAAACACTTTCCCGGAAATCTCAGATTGGCTTTGCAAGAAAAGGGACATTACAATAACATACAATACCCTCAAAACATGCCTCATGAAGCAGTACTCGCCATCACCATCCTCCCATATAGCCAAGCTTTTTCAACTCTCTCAACAAATGTTGGGGGACCAAAAGTTTTCGCTCGCTCTCAAGGAAACGACCAGTAATGCTCCCCTGCAACCTACCGCAGACTGCTGTCCTCATGAGGTGAACCTACTTCGTGACCTTTGGGCGTCTTTCACTGGATGGTTTGGCAGCTGCTAAACAAACGTTCACCGAGATGGAAGAAATGTGCCTTTGCCAAAAGGCCTCAAGCCCATGGTCAACACCCTTGCACATTGTCCTGAAGAAAGATGACTCCCTACGCCCTTGTGGGGATTACAGGCGTTTCAACATGCAGACAGAACCGGATCACTACCCCTCCAAAACACCACCGATGTCACCTCCTACATACACAAAAGGGAAGGTTTTCTCTAGCTCTACCTTTTAAAAGGGTATTATCAGGTGGCCATAAACCCAGAAGACATCCCAAAGACTGCCATCACCACCCCCCTTTGGTATATACACCTTCAATTAATCTTGTTTTGACAGTCGTAATGCTGGGGCCACTTTTCAACGCCTCATGGATGGCATCTTAGGGGACCTCCCCTTCTAAGTATGTTACGTGGACCACATACTTGAGTTCTCTTCCACCAAAGAGGAACACCTACATCACTCGCACACCCTGCTCAACCACCAATAACAGAACAGCCTTGTAGTCTGGTACAACAAGTGTACTTTTGGTGCCAACAAAGTATCGTTCTTAGGGCACCTCATCACTCCTGAAGGAGTCCACCCCCTCCCAGAGAAAGTAGCAGCCGTTCAGAACTTCCCCATGCCCTTGACCATTAAAGTACTCCAAGAATTCTTGGGCATGATCAATTATTATCACTGTTTTCTGCCAGCCATCACCACCACTCTTGGTCCCCTCTATGCCTCCCTTAAGGGAAAGATAAAGGACCTGAAGTGGGGTCCCCTTCAAGGAGTGGCCTTATGTAATACAAAGAATGCCCTTTCAACCGCTGCTGCTCTCACTTTTCCCCTGCCGCATGCCCCTCTCCTTTTCTCCACCGATGCCAGCAACATTGCTATTGGTGCAGTACTTGAGCAAATGGTCAACGGTTCACCCAGTCCATTGGCCTTCCTCAGTAGAAGACTCTCCAAGGCGGAATTCGGCTACCCTACCTTCAACAGCGAATTGCTGGTAGTGCGTTTGGCTGGCCGTAACTTTTGCCACTTCTTAGAAGGTATGCGCTTCGTCATTCTCATGGACCACATGCCTCTGGTGCAAGGCGTTACTCGACAGTCCAACGCCTGGTCCGCCCGTCAATGCCAACATATCTCCACCGTGGCCGAATGCAATTCTACCATTCAAAAAGACCCTGGGGAAATGAATCCCATTGCCGATGCCCTGTCAAGAAACACATTGGCTACCATTCACCTTGGATTGGATTACAATGCCTTGGCAGAAGCCAAACAAAAGGATCCGGAGTACCAAGCATGTAGAACATCCTGCACATCCCTCCGTTGGGAAAAAATCACTTTTGACGACTCCAACACCATCCTCTGTGATGTCAGTGCTCATAGATCTCGACCATGTATACCTGCTCCTATGCACCGACAGGCATTTCAATTCATTTACGGCCTTTCCCATTTCTCACGACACTCTTCTGCATAGCTACCAAAAACGAAGTTCAGTTGGCATGACATTACTAAGGATGCTAAGGATTGGGTCAGTGCCTGTACTTCTTGCAAAACTTCCCAAGTACAACGACACACTGATTCACGAGTGGGCAACTTCCCTCTACCTGAGCGTTGCTTTTCCAACATTCCCATCGATGTAGTGGGTCCCCTACCCACATCACAAGGACATCGTTACCTGTTTACCTTCATCAACTGCTCCACTCTTTGGCCTAAAGCCATTCCCATGGAAACTGCAACGTCCACCTCATGTACATCTGCCTTACTCTTAGGGTAGATAGTGAGTTTGGTATCCTTAAGCATATTACTTCTGGGAGGGGTATCACTTTCATCTCTCAACTGTGGACATTATTAGCGAATCTCCTGGGCATCTCCCTACATCAGACAACCACCTACAACACTGCTACCAACGGAATGGTTGAATGTTTTCATTGCACCATCAAAGCAGCTTTGATTTCCGGATGCAACGATGCCATCTGATTTACTCAGCTTCCCTGGGTCCTCCTGGGACTAAGGACCCCTCCTAAGGACATCCTGGATGTCTCGGCAGCGGAAATGATGTATGGCGACCCGTTGGTAGTCTGTAAATTTTTCTTTGTTGACAACCTCCTCCAACAATCTCCTGCACCTACGTCATGTGGAAAAATTTACTCCATGTCGCCAGACTTAAAAGCCCCTAGCGAAGCAACACATACCGACAGATTTCTGTAGAAATCTGTCGGTATGCGTTTCACTTTTCACTGCGCAACAACACCAACATACCACCGGTAACGCCCCCTTACACAGGCCCTTTTCTTTTGATCTGTCGAACAATGAAGGTGTTCTTACTTTACATCTGTGGCAAAGAAGACTGGGTCACTATTGATTGCCCTAAACCTGCGTATCTTCTTAAACCTACTTATCTTCTGCAAGATAACTTACAGTATGCCTCTCATGAGCAATGCACCCCATTTCACAGTTTTGACTATTTTAGGGGGCGAGCCATGTACCGCACTCGTTTCACACACACGTACATAGTAACGGTATTCACTTTTTTAATGTATATCTCTCTATACACCTCACTGTTAACAGAACCTGTTTAATCCTGTCTTTTCATGAATTGACGTGTTTAAATTTGTGAGACCTTCTTTCGATGAAGCTCTTGTATGTAAGCTCGCTTTCTGTTGAAATAAAGTTATTTTCATTCACTTTACCTCTCAGTTACAACCTAACGGCTCTCCTACACATCCTTTAGTGCTATTTGAAATATTTGATAATTTGGAATCCTGGGAGTATAAAGATTCTGGAATCAATAGACTAACTTGTTCCATAAGAAATTGCCTGTATTTCATATGATAAGGCTACCTAATATTCTCCTTATCATCTAGCATAACTTTTTTTCTAAGAAATTAATTATTTTGCAATTAAAATCAAACGAGATACTGCATAACTACTCAGAAAAAAATAATGAAAAATATTAAACAATGATAGTCATTCAATTTGTCTCGTTTGGTTTTGAATGCAGAATTTAAAAAGTCTCCATATAGACTCCCAATAAACAGAACAACGAAATTATTTGTTTTCCCATCGAAGAAGAAAACAATAATAGATTTAGAGGTGATTTTACCATATATTTTCCTTACTTGAAACACTGATTGCCTACTTCGAGAGGGATTATCCAATTATTCATCATATTAATAGCTAACAATCAAATGTCTAAAACTGTCGTTCAATAAAATATGGAATTTAGGAACAAAACGCGAATTCTCGTAAACAAGTGACCCATCATCCAAACAGGGGGGAAGAAAGTCTTCTGATAAATAATTAAAAACATATATCTACAAAACTTTACTAAAGTTATAAAATAACAATTTGACTTCAAAATGGTTCGTTAAAATGTAGCGTCATCACTGCTATGGGAATTCCAATTCATTAATATTCTTTAAACAAGTAATGGCCGAACTATTCCAATGCACCATGACCAATCTATATTCATCGTATCAATACCAATGTCAATTTATCTAAATGATTATTCGTTTCTATCAGTGTTAGTATAGCAAATTTATATATGTAGCCTACTGCCGGAGACAATTTATCATAGACTGTTGCTTTTTCTGCGAGTAAAAAACATAATGAATGTACTTAAGGTTATTTATGATAATTATATCATAATTACGGACAATTACATCATAATCCTATATGTTTAATAGGCTTTGTTTTAATCAAACTTATCCTAACTGATTAATAGAGATTATATGATATTGATTTTTTATGCTAGACGATTAAGAATAAATTGGGGAATTATGTGAAACAAGGGCAATTTCTTAAATAAACAGTGTTCCAAGAATCTTTCTACTCCCACCATTCAGTTATAAAATATTCCAAACAGCACTAAAAGACACAAAAGAAACTAGGTAGGACGAACAAATAAATAACATAATTCGTTTTATCATAGCAAATTCTATTTATATTTTCAGGTTGGTGATAGCCATCTCTTGCTCACGATTGACAAAATTTGTTGGCTAACATATTGTACAGAGTCATAGGCGTAATAAAAGAAGGGTGAAGAGCGCAAGTCACAAAGTACCAAACATTTTAAATTATCCATAAGATTATTAACCGTTTTCTATATTGGTATTTCTCATTTCATAGAAAACGTCAATTAATCCTCTACTCTCCACTATCATAGGCTCATTATCTTTATATATACAGTATACAGTACATTCACCACCCATTTGTAAGAAACTGGTCTATGTAGCAAACTAAATAACCAGTAATATAGAAGATGGCAGACCATTTGCTTAAATTTCTCAAGTCATTATCTATTAACGGCATTTTTACCGAGTTTGCATTCCCTACCCAATATACAGAACCTATTCCCGTTATTCAACGGCATATTTGAAACTGGATTAAAGAATTAATGTAAAATTTTGACAAAAACTTCTTTTGAATCAAATAGGTTATTTTGTGTCATTCCGAATGTCTGATGTCTCTCCCAGTCTGTGCATATTTCTACCCATTTTGAAATCTCGCCGTTAAATCACATTTCAGTTAGAAATAAAACATATCTTAGCGTATAATTAAAACGTTGCCTTCTTCCAGAAATAACAACTAGAGGATTTACTTTACGGATAAATTAAACCTGAACGGAAAGACAAATACATGAAAGTTACCTTACCAACACCTTTAAAATCAGTAATTTTTTATATCTATTTGCATAAAGGGAACTCCTTTTTCGCATGAATCTTTACAAATAGAATTTACCTATTCTACGTTTAATTTGAAATTCTCAAACTTCATAAATTTGCTATTATTAGTAAGGCTCCGATAGACAGGGTTTGGTTCACTCGAACTAAACATTCGCCAAATAAGCACGTATTCCTCGGTGATATCACAGTTCGTTTAAAAATACTGAAAAAAATATCTACATTATAAAAACTTACCTAAAATAATCTCGAAACACTTAAGCTGCTTTACTTATTGTAGTTTTTGTAATGATTTAAAACACATTTTCACGAATACTTATATCCTATGATAATCCATACATTGTGCATGAACAATTTAAGTTAGTACTCTTGGTCAGTATAATATCCTAACCTCACTACCGGAAAAGCTAGTCCTTTGCATGATTGCGAGAACAAGTTGTATTGTTCATTCTTTGGACTAATACATTATCATACACAATAATTCCCTTTCGATGGCTATGATGGCACCATACTTTCTCAAATGCCCAAATTTTTAGGTAATAAGTCTATATAATTCCTGCTCGACTGCTGTGAAATACTGAGTTTGTATTTGTATGATATATTTCCTGAATGATAATTTCAACTTCATAGAAAATCAGCTAACACATTACTTATCAAGACCTTTATTACAACATATCCGAAAGACTGTATATATCGAGGATTACGAAATTGGAACGTGACCTTCAAGACCTGATGAAGATAAGACTAAACTATTTAAGGGAAAACTCATCTACTGCAATATCAATGCCGATTTAGACGTCACCAATAAGTCTGTTTGTTCATTCTTAATCCTTATCATACAACATTCATCGTGTGAGACTTCTAATTTCCTGGTTTTATAACTAAACATTCCTGAATTCAACAAACCAGATACTCTGCACTTCTAAACTATGACTTATGTCTACTTTTTACTATTGTGATTATTTCCAAAATACAAATTGAAGGTCAGCTGATACGGGGAATAAACATTCTCCCTACTACATTTACTGTTTTGATTCCAGTTTGGGTTTACTGGGTTGTTAAATTTACATTAAAATCAGTAGATATCTTTTATTGTAGTGGGCATCATCATCTATGAATATGTGAGGTCACAATGTTTTATGTTGAAAAGCTGTTGCTATTGTTTGTATACGTAAGAATATACACAATAGAACTATTTATGATGTACCCACCAATTCCACCCATTAAAGAGAAA
>NC_090754.1:34930221-34950221 GCF_036898095.1 Palaemon carinicauda | reverse complement strand
ATCCACGATGGAAGTTAGGATTTATCGAAAAAAAAATTTTTTGGTGGATGCGTTCCTTTATCTTTATATATATATATATATATATATATATATATATATATATATATATATATATATATATATATATATATATACATATATACATATATACATATATACATATATACATATATACATATATATATATATATATGTATATATATATATATATATATATATATATATATATATATATATATATATATATATATATATATATATATATAACACTAGTCAAGATTAAAGACAAAAACATGAGCTGGAAAATGCAGTTCAGAGTACATAATTATATTAAACTATCTTAACTGCTTTGAAAACGGGGATATGTTTTAATTATAAGTGTTTTGAAGGTTTTTTGTAATGATTTCTGGAGGATATCCATAGGAAATGAGTTTTGGTGGGTTGACTACCGAGTAACATTAATGAGATACGGTCAAAACACTGGAGCTTTCATTCGCCAAGACCTCCGGACCCATAGAAAACGAGACTTTCCCTCCCATTTTCTATGGAGTCGTTCGAAACAGTGATCATCGTATGACTACCTCCCAGACTATCTCCTAAGTTAATTGAGCTAATGATTATTGTTTTTTGCTCTGTGATTAAACATTATCTAATTGCTCCTATGCTCTGGCAAGTGGAAGATGTTTCACTACACGCGTTAGCCCCGTGGGTTAGTATTTCGACGGTAATTGATATTATACACACTATTTGATTACATCGGTTATCATTACCCAGCAATTCACGGTAATGTGTTTAAATGAATGTAATAGTAACGTTTTATTGAAGTGTGCAGGTTAAAATCTATTTGAGAAAATTGTGCTAATGTAATATAAAACCAACAGGGTACATCCGGAAAAAAAACAGTAAATATTACACGACACTTGAAAGCTTAAAAATTAAGAAAATGGTATCTACAGTCACTTAACTAAAATCTCGTGCAATTCAGTAAAGAGCACTCATTATGTATCTATTAATTCTTTTAGATACTAAAGACATCGATTCCTATAAGAAATTATTTCTAATTTGAACATGTGTATTTGCCTTAACTTATCTCTTAAAAAGATATTTCAATTATCATACGACTTGTAACAAACTTGAAAGATTTATATACTAGAGACTCTTCCGTCAGTATTGCTAAAAGTAGCAATGATTCATTATAAACAAAAGGGAAAAACTTTCGATAATCGTGTGCAAAGAAGTGATTACTTTGGATCTCCCTCGAAAGACCACCAAACATCTAAATACCTGTTAAACTTGAATTAACGCTCGACGTCGACACTCCAGGTTGAGAAACTAAAACTGTTGGGAGAATGTTGTTGAATTCAACCAATTGCTGAAGAGGGAACGAACGTTGGCAAGGACGCTTGAAAAACACTTAATTCCTATAGTAAACGTTACGTCATTTCGGATAATAGTAGCATCTATTGGTGACATCAAGAATTAAAAAGATTAGATTGTTAGTTATATTTAAATTAATGCAATATTATTTATGATGCACACTACGCGGGGTAAATAAACTATTTTCGATAATTTTTATCTTGAAACCTTCCATGATCGAGTATAACCCACTTTCTAATCTCGGCCAGAAAATGTTTTACACATATACTGTGATTTTTTTTTTTTTCATGAAATATACTTATTACACTTTTAAACGACGAAGAGAATCATGAATTGTTTATTTAAATGGAAAATTAAACGTGTAAGGCTTTGTGGTAACAGAACATAAGGCAAAAATTAATTTCACAATAACTAAATAGGTATATTGAAAATCAATACTATGAAAAGCACATTCAGATAAACAGCTTTAAAGTCACTAGATTTTTATGCTACTGCTAATAGCCAGTTATTTCTTAACTGATAGTATTGTTGTCTATCCATTCTTATAAAGGCTTTGTAAGAACGTGAACCACAATTTATCCCATGATATATAACTATCATCAACGACGTTTATTTCAGGCTATTCATCGCAGAGAATAACTAAAAGTTTTTGAAACTATTCAGAAATTTCACTCGCGGGTGCATATAGGAGCGTTAATATTGCTTAATCAATGGTTAAGCAAGCATTCAAGAGATCTTAAGTTTGTGTAAAAGGTTAGCTACGGTGAATGATTAGTCTAGCACTCCAGGACTTCCTCATAAAATTTGAAAGAAGCCATGCATCATTATCGATTCCTAAATCAACTATCATGAATATCCAGCAGCTTCAGATACCAGCTATTGAAGCCTTAATGACCTGAGAGTATTAATTACCCAATGGAATTTTTAAGTCTTTGATGAATGCTCTATGAAAGTTATTAACGCCTCCAGATGTACACAATTTACCCAGTCTAGCTTAGGAAAAAACTGAGATTTACATTGAATTGATCAGCTTTTCGAATCTATAAAGGCCATAGAATTTATTCTATATCCTATAGACTGTCTTTCAAATCCTCCTTCACCCATGTAAAAGATTCATCTTCAGTAAAACAGATGTTGATTTTAGTTGAAAAACATCCCAATCAGTGTCAAGTGCATCTATGTAAGGTTAGGCTATAGTGTTAAGGGAGAAGAACTTTCAAGTTTCTAGATTACAATTATATATGATTTTCCAGCTTTGGAGTCAAGTTTCCTCAAAATCAAATGATTGATAACCTTTACATTTCCTGTCATATTTGAAATATATATAAAGTGAAAGTCAACAGCAGATCATTCAAGGTTATCTGGCTCCCAGTTTACAATAAAGGTCACCATCGGTAAGTAATATACAATATGTCATCCTCATCCTCGGATAATCTCATTTTAGCCCAAATACCAGGGACCAGTAACTTCAGGTACCCAAGTTTATTACAGGCTTACACTGATAGATACAAGAAAGAAATCAATTTTATGAAGACCTATGGGAAACATTTCCTACAGCACATTCAACAAGTTATTATTATTAGCAGCAGCTAAGCTACAACTCTAGTTGGAAAATCAGGAGGTTATAAGCCCAAGGGATGCAACAGGGAAAAGTAGCCCAGTGAGGAAAGGAAACAATGAAATAAATAAACTAAAAGAGAAATAGTGAACAATTGAAATAAAATACAATACATCGTTTTATATCTATCTACTCGGGAAGTTTTTATTTAAATTACCAAAATAATTATTCAATTAGCCATCTCAGCAAAATATAATTACTTATTATGCTTTCTACAAATCTTCATACATTTCATAACAAAATTCCAAATTACAAAACTAAAATTAACACTCTTAAATTATGCTGAATTCATGAATATATCTCGTATTTAGTGGGAAATATTCTGGGTAAAATTTCATTCCTATTCATTTCATTGTGCTTTCTCCTCTCACCTTTAAGTAAACAAATATTCCGAAAACTGGGGAGCTGCGATCCTAGTCATCTGACCCCGAATATAATTAAGGTTTTACTTATCCCAAAATCATGCATTTAAGCAATTTATACACTATGCCTATATGTATGCGATTCACAAGATTTCCTCTGTTGTTACCCTTTTGTAAATATTTATTTGAAAATTATGGTGTATAAGTTTAATAAAGAAAAGCTATTACAACGGAAGGCATTACTGTTGAATTCAACAGCAATAACACCAAACAAGTTATACAAAATTTAATTTCAAACTCGATTATACTCTTCATTTGGGTAGCATGCACAATACAGTAAACTTTTTTTTTAAATCTGCTTCACTGCAATTGTAAACTTTAATACCGTCAATACTTAATAATATACTTGAGGTACACTGTTAAAAAAGCTCATTGAAATCGGGAATTCTCCGTAAAAATGTATTGTTCTCAGCTACCGTAATTTGTACCCCCTTTGTTATTTCATTGGTTGCTGACCGTAATGTTACTCCTTAACGTCAATATATCCGTTTTTAAAACGGACAATGTCCGACAACATTTATTCCAGGATTTTCACTTTTTAACGGCATTTTTTTTAACAGTGTAAATTGTAAGCCTAAATTTTGCATAAACAAAAAATCTAAAGTTGAATACTGCCCTGTACAAAAAAATGGGAGATTTGTTAAATACAATACTAAGCCCCAAAACACTTACTTCCATATCAATATATATAACGTCGATCGACATTAAAACAATTTACAGCTTTCAGACATATTTGTTCATTCCTTGATATACAGCTTCTTATAGAAAAGGTATCTAATAGAAAATTCTGCTATTTTTTATTCATACCAACGTGCTATGTTTTATGCATTTAGAGGTACGATTACCTCAAAGTATTCCTTCACCTCTCGTCCTTGTGATTTAGGAAAATGGTATGGCAACACCGTAATGGGTGTTTACATTGTAAAAACTGACGTGAATAGCCAAGCTATTGGTATGTCAATGATCATATTTTCTTAACACTATAGGGGAGAATATGTTAATGACATACGAACAATAGTAGACATTACAGGTAAAATTAGTTGTTGTGAAATAAATAGAAAAATGGTACTTCTATAAAGCAATAAGAATGGGCGATGGTAACGGTAACAATCATTATTCACTACTGATTGATCATACATTGTTGACCTTCGTTAGATTAAAGTTTTGTCGATTGACTGATTTTGAGTTATCTTCCATGCTAAAAACCAACATTAGTTCATAGCAGATATTTGGGTGAAAATTTCATAATATAATTATATGAATGGAAATACGCTTTTGATTTACATATTACATCAATTTATGAAGTAATGAGATCATAAATCCTAGGTTTCAAGATCTATAAATATAATCTCGTAAAGGTAATTATGATAACCATTGGCAGATTATGATACAAAAGGCTTGAGGAAATATTAAAAGACAGCTCAATGTATAAAGGAACAAATATATCCACTGTATCACTCGCATTTATTTTTACTCTAGCCACGTCTCACTTGAGTAGCCTTGAGAGAAATATCTCTGGGGGTAATTGAATTTCAGTCATCCGAGTAAAGGATGACAGGTTTACCTGATATTTTGAGAAGTCAATTTCTTCCAATAGATCACCCAGTCGAAGTACAAAAGTTTTGAGAAACTTATTTACTACTCTCAGAAGAATTGAAAAAATAAAAGATCTTTGCAAAATTTCTTTTTTCCTATTCAAAAGAAATGTGGTATAATTCCAATATAACCTTAGCCAATCAAACGTAATTTAGTGTTATATACTGGCAATCAAAAGGCAGATACAGAATGGACAAATTTTAGGATCCGTTAAAAGAATTAAGTCAAAAATACAAGAGAAGTTTCACTTCAAATGATAATATTCAACTCCCATAAAACGAGACTACTGTTATGTGTAACGACGCTTCATTTAATATATTTAAGAGTCATTCTAATTTTGCCATAAATCTTTTACAAAGTTTTTACTCGACCAGCATTTGCTCCATTAAATCAGATTCATATCTTAAAAGAATAAGTAGTGTGTAAACTGTACCTATAAATGACATTTTCCAAGAAATTAAAACTTGCTTTTATTTCATTGATCAAAATTTCTATAAGAATGTAACCCCCATCAAAAGTTATTTCCATTATCGATGGGAAAGTAATACGATAGTTGCCATAGGTATAAAAATTTTGAGACTGAAAAGAAGAGAACATTCATTGACCTTAATGTTATGCTCCATCACCTCTAAGTCACTGCTCTATTTCCGTCACCAAAGACATCACAATGTTACTTGTTAAATACTATAAATAGAAAGAATTTCAACACACTTACAAACATTCTCCGAGTTAAGTACCTAACAGCCTTCGTTAATATTAAGTAAAGAAAGGTTTTCATACCACAACTTTCCTTAGAAAGAGAAAATGTTACCATCTGCTACCAACTTATTCTATCTCTATAAAGTGTTTGTAAAAAAAAAAATAAAAAAAAAGTGTACAACATAACTAACATCATAACAGCCTTAGGTTTCCCAATGTCAGTACATTGTGATATCCGTAGAAATAGGGTACTTATGCTCTCCGTTTGTGAAAGGTCTAGCTAAATAATGTATTTAAACACTCCTCTTACATAATCAGGATCGATTTTTAAGTTGATATAGAAAAATACAAGCATCACGCAAAATAGAAATTTCAGAGGCCTCTCCTAGCAGTATTCGCCAAGATTTTTCTGCAACATGGAAGTTTCCCTAATTGAAAGGGAACGAATAAAGATCTTTGAGAATACAATCTTACTACAGGTAACCAAGATGTCACCCAAATCATAACACTGACACTTATCATTTAAGCGAATCTGCTAAAAAGAAGTTCTGATATTGCTGACTATACTATAATAAAGATATTACATACCTAAAGTCGTAAGACATGAAAAGTGAAAAGCCCATTTTTTACAACAATTAAATTGTTGTTTCGGTAGTCCATTTAAAGATTCACGAAAATGGATATTTTCTCTCTCTCTCTCTCTCTCTCTCTCTCTAGTGGACATAAAAATGATCCTACTGTACATATTTTGAGCATGCAGTATAAACGTCCTGTGGATGATCTTTATATGTATGTATATATATATATATATATATATATATATATATATATATATATATATATATATATATATATATATATATATATATATATATATATATATATATATATATATATATATATATATATATATATATATATATATATATATATATATATATATATATATATATATATATATATATATATATATATATATATATATATATATATACAGTATATGTATATATACAGTGTATATATATATATATATATATATATATATATATATATATATATATATATATATATATATATATATACACTGTGTATATATATATATATATATATATATATATATATATATATATATATATATATATATATATATATGTGTGTGTGTGTGTGTGTGTGTGTGTGCACACACAGAGCCACATACACACATACATACATACATACATACATACATATATATATATATATATATATATATATATATATATATATATATATATATGTATATATACATATATGTGTGTATATGTGTATTTGTCAGTAAAGTTATACATACACTTACATAATGGCACCATACTATAATTTCATACATATAGTATACAGTATACACATATGGTACATACACTTATGCATATACTGTGTACATATATACACGTATATTCATACATACATACACCTTTATATATATATATATATATATATATATATATATAAGTGTGCGTGTGCGTTTGTGTGTACGTGTGTGTACATATACGTATGTGTTTGTATGTATTTATGTTTGCAAAATTATACATACACTTACATAATGGCACCATACTATAAATGCAAACAGTATGCACATATGCTACACACACTTATGTATATACATATATACACATATACATAGTATATATATATATATATATATATATATATATATATATATATATATATATATATATATATATAATATAATATAATATAATATATATAATATATATAATATATATATATATATATATATATATATATATATATATATATATATATATATATATATATATATATATATATATATATATATATATATATATATATATATATATATATATATATATAAATATATACATACAGTATATATATATATATATATATATATATATATATATATATATATATATATATATATATATATATAAATATATACATACAGTATATATATATATATACATATATATATATATACATACAGTATATATATATATATATATATATATATATATATAAATATATACATACAGTATATATATATATACATATATATATATACATACAGTATATATATATATATATATATATATATATATATATATATATATATATATACTGTACAGTATATATATATACATACAGTATATATATATATATATATATATATATATATATATATATATATATATATATACATATAACGGATTTTGAGCGAAGCGAAAAATCTATTTTTGGGTGAGATGGCCATGTCGTCCTGATGGAAGTTCCTATAGGGTAGCTTCCTAGGGTATATTACAACTACGGCGATATTCCCAGAGAATTTACCTTAAGGTACCAGAATTCTAACTCCTGGAGCGAGTATCCCTCGTGAAAGGGATATCGCGACATATCAGAGGACGTATTCTAGACACGCCACATGGCAATCTACATCCTGGACAGAGATTTCGTCTCGTAGGAGGTGATTGGCGAGATACGAATTCGGGAAAGAAAAAGGGGAGCCGCTCCCAAGGCTTCCTTATCCCCCGATTCGTATGCGTGCCTGGCGCCAATCCTGGCGCCAATCCTGGCGCCAATCCTGGCGCCATCTGTATTCCTTGTAGCGTACACGAGGTGCTACAGGTACTGTATGTAGGGAGGGGTCCTACAGCCCTTTCTTAGAAAGGCAAGGGCGGGTCCATCAGGACGACATGGCCATCTCACCCAAAAATAGATTTTTCGCTTCGCTCAAAATCCGTTTTTTGGGCTCAAGCCATGTCGTCCTGATGGAAGTGTACCAGAGCATTACTGTATCTGTGGATTCTCAGAACGTGCCGTACTCCCCGGAGGTAATTTTTTTTTTTTTTTTTTCCGGTCGACTAGACCTAGAGACCTAAGATGTTACCGTTATACATCTTTTCAACTAACTATAAACTATGTTAGAGCTTCCTGCCCCCTACAGGGAAGAGTCCTACTAGACTCTGGAAAAGTCTCGAAGAGTACATATATCTATGTATGAATACCAGGCAAGCTAATATAGTGGTCTCGCCCTATATTAAGTAAAGCATAGTTTGTATAGAACCACTGCGTCAATATATATTGACCAGTAATCCGCACAATACTTGTATTGGACAAAGGTTTATATCCGCATAGGAAGAAACTAATAAAACCGCCCTCGTCCCTTTATGGGACGGAGTCCTCCCATTAGGGGACTACATAAACCAATGCAACATAGCTTGCTTAACAGAACAATTCTATCAGAATTATCCCAGATAAGATACATAGAATTAAATGCTCAATTATACCAATAAATTGACACAGGTGAAAGAGACGCAAGGTTCTCAAGAACAAGTTTATTGACAGACAATAAACAGACAGGTTAACAAAAAATATATATATATATATATATATATATATAAAAGAGGATAACCCAAAACTTTAAGCATAAGTATGATAGTAAACAGAACTTGTTTATCTGAAAAAAAAAACCATTAAACGCCACTTTAATAAGATACCGAGGTATCAAGTCATAAAAGTCTGTATTACAAATCAATCACATTAGCGTTAGAAACGCTCGGCACACATGTCTGTACTTATGCTAGGTTCACCTTTGAAAGAAGGAACAGTCTATGTAGGCACTTGGTGCCCTCATTTAGTTTGTAGT
The DNA here is from genome assembly GCF_036898095.1 of Palaemon carinicauda. Taxonomy (NCBI): domain Eukaryota; kingdom Metazoa; phylum Arthropoda; class Malacostraca; order Decapoda; family Palaemonidae; genus Palaemon; species Palaemon carinicauda. The sequence continues at coordinate 34,940,845 of NC_090754.1, read as the reverse complement.
ACAGTATGTACCTACACACTCACCCTGGACTTAATCGTCCCAATTAAGACCACTGTTCCTCGCAGAGTTAAACAGTAGGGTTAACTACACGAGCCACTGCTACCACAGATCTCTTAAGTTCCTCTACTTGCTTCACATAGTGGCGAAAGAACACCCTGGAAGACTTCCAGCCCGTGTATGAACGGAGATGTTCAAAATCCATACAATTAAAGAAATTTAGGGATGAGGCAACTTTCCTCGGATCGTGACCTGCGGGTGTACTGTCAGGATCCGCTCTGCGAATAAAATATGTGATTTTCGCTCTGAGTTGATTCAGAGATAAATTTGAGCCTGATGTTTCTCCCCTGAATAGTTGACCACCCTTGAAGTCTGAAGTTCTACGAAGATAGACCTTTAGGCATTCTACTGGACATAGAGATGCATCTTCTTTCAGAGGGCAGATTCTCCAGGGACCCCACCTGTTGGTGGGTAACTCATTCTTGGCGAGAAACGTAGGATCCGGAAACAGGTTCAGATCCCCCCCATCCAGGAACTGAACACGACCTGCCTCTCTCGAGAGGGCTACGATCTCACTAACCCTGGCCCCGGACGCGAGTGCAAATAGGAAAATAACTTTTTGCGTCAAATCCTTTAACGCACATTCTTCATTGCTCAACAGGGAGGCGAAATGAAGAACTTTGTCTAAAGACCATGAGATGGGCTTTGGAGGTGCTGAAGGTCTGAGCCTAGCGCAGGCTTTCGGAACTTTATTAAAGATCTCGTTACCTAGGTCGATCTGGAAGGCAAATAAAATGGGTCTCATCAAAGCAGATTTACACACTGAAATCGTGTTAGCTGCCAACCCTTGGCCATGGAGGTGGATGAAGAAAGATAAGCAGAAGTCTGTTGAGATCTCCTGCGGATTCTTTGCCTTTACAAAGGCCACCCATTTTCTCCAAGATGACTCATATTGCCTTCTAGTCGATTTGCACTTATATTCCTCTAGGAAGTCTATGCTGGCTTTCGAAATCCCGAAACGCTTTCTCACCGCAAGGGCGAGAAAATCATGAGCTGCAGGGTCCGGGTTTTCTGTAATGAAGCGCAGACAGTCGACTTCTGGACTCGCTGGGTCAGAACTGGATGTGGTAGCGGCACAAACTTCATCTGTAGTTCCAACGCCAAGGGGAACCACATACTGTTCGGCCACTTGTGGGCCACTATTGCCGCTACCCCCTTGAAGGATCTCAGTTTGTTGAGGACCCTCAACAGAAGGTTGTGAGGCGGGAACAGATAAATCCTGGACCATCTGTTCCAGTCGAGGGACATCGCGTCCACTGCTTCCGCTAAGGGGTCCTCGTACGGGGACACGTACAGGGGCAACTTCTTGTTGTCTTTCGTCGCAAAGAGGTCTATCTGCAGTTCTGGGACTTGATTCAGAATGAAGGAGAATGATCCTGCGTCTAAGGACCATTCCGACTCTATCGGTGTGAACCTGGATAGAGCGTCCGCTGTCACATTGCGGACTCCTTGAAGGTGAACTGCCGACAGGTACCACTTCTTCTTTTCCGCCAATCGGAAAATGGCTAACATCACCTGGTTGAGAGGTGGTGACCTCGACCCTTGTCGATTCAAGCATCTCACAACCACCTCGCTGTCCATCACCAATCTTATGTGGATCGAGTGACGCTGGGAGACTTTCTTTAAGGTAAGGAGCACTGCCATAGCTTCTAGAAAGTTTATATGAAAGGTCCTGAATAGCTTGGACCAAGTCCCCTGGACTTTTTTCCGATGAGAGTGACCTCCCCATCCCTCCTTTGAGGCGTCTGAGTGAATCGTCATCGACGGGGGAGGTGGCTGAAGAAGAACCGACTTCTTTAGATGTCTGGCTTGGGACCAAGGCCTGAGAAGAGTACGTAGCCGAGGCGGCACTGGTCTTCTCAGATCTCTTCGCGCGTTTGATGCATACCTTCTCCAAACTCCGGTTGCATCCTTTAGCTGTGCTCTTAGCACTGGGTCTGTCACTGAAGCAAACTGGAGAGAGCGTAGTACCCTCTCCTGTTCGTGTCTTGATATCCTTTCGGAATCTAGAAGTCTCTTGACAGAGCCCGCTATCTCCTTCCTTTTCTTCGTCGGGATGGAGAAACTGTGTGACAAAAGGTCCCAGTGGATTCCCAGCCACTGGAACTTTTGGGATGGAGAAAGTCGAGACTTTTTTCTGTTGATCTTGAAGCCTAGGTACTCTAGGAACTGGATCACCTGACTGGAAGCTTGCAAGCATTCGGTCTCGGATGCTGCCCACACCAGCCAGTCGTCCAGGTAGGCTGCTACCTGAATTCCCTCTAGGCGTAATTGTTTGAGAGCTGCGCTCGCAAGCTTCGTGAAAATCCTTGGGGCTATGTTTAGCCCGAATGGCATGGCTCTGAAGGCGTATAGTCTCCGTTGTAGCCTGAACCCTAGGTAGGGGGAGAGTCGACGGCTGATTGGAATGTGCCAATAGGCGTCTGACAAGTCTATAGAGACTGAGTATGCCCTCTTGGGCAGTAAGGTCCTTATGTGTTGCAGTGTTAGCATCTTGAATTTGCAATTCACTATGAACTTGTTGAGTGGCGACAAGTCCAGAATGACTCTGAGCTTTTCCGAGTCTTTCTTGGGAACACAAAACAGCCTCCCTTGGAATTTGATGGACTTCACCTTTCGGATCACCTTTTTCTCCAACAGTTCTTGAACGTACTCCTCCAGAACGGGGGTGGAGTGTTGGAAAAACTGAAGGCACGGGGGTGGAGTGCTGTACCAGCTCCAGCCCAGTCCATTCTTGAGTAGGCTTTGGGCCCAGGGATCGAAGGTCCAGCGATCCCAAAATTTCATCAGACTCCCTCCTACCGGTATCGTTTCACTTGGACTGCCGTCCTGAGGTCTTGCCTCCCTGACCACGACCACCTCTGAATCCCCTTCCCCTTGAGGGGCGCCTAGACGAGCCTCTGGCTGCTCCTCTAGGTTTTGCATGAAAGGAAGAAGACTGTCCTTCGAACGTTGGGGTGAATGTGGTTGACTGACCTGGCACAGCCTGGGGTACCCACTGAAAAGTAGTCGGGGTTTGTGCCACCATCTGGGGCACTGGAGGCAAAGGCAATTGCAGTTGCTGTTGCTGTCTAAAAGGCTTGGCTGGCCGAAACGGTAGCCTAGTCCTCATATTCTTCCTCTTTGGTTGAGGACCCTCATCCGGGGAAGACTTTCTTTTGATAGCCAGGCCCCACTTCTGGAGAAGGTTTCTATTCTCCACGGAGGCCTTATCAACAACTTCTTTGACCACATCGGTAGGGAAAAGGTCTTTTCCCCAAATGTTGGAGGAGATTAACTTCCTTGGCTCGTGTCTCACCGTAGCCCCGGTGAACACGAACTCCCTGCAAGCTCTCCTTGCCTTGACGAAGCCATAAAGGTCCTTCGTCACTGTGGCTAGGCGAGACTTAGCCACTACCATGAACATTTCATGGACCTTGGGGTCACTTGCCATCGTCTCAAGAGTAGTCTGATGAGACATTGAGGCAGCCAGTCTTTCTTTTGTCTCGAACTCTCTTCGTAAAAGAGAGTCGGACAGCTTGGGGAGGTCCTCGCCGAATTGCCGTCCGGCAATATCAGCCTCCAACTTTCCCACTGAGAATGTCAGATGGACATCCTTCCAGTCTTTGTGGTCCATAGGCAGGGTCAGCGACAAGGGTTTACACTCCTCCAGGAAGGGGCAAGGCTTGCCGGCCTCGACTGCCTTTAGGACAGCCGCAAACCCTTTCTGTAGAAAGGGGAAGGCTCTAGCAGGAGAGGACACAAAAGAAGGGAGCTTCTTGCTCAATGCAGCTACCTTCGAGTTAGAGAAGCCCCTCTCTTTCATCGAGGATGAAAGTAGGGCTTGAGCCTTAGCATGGTCCATAATTATGACCTCCTTCGGCTCTGTCTCCTCCCTTGAAGCTGGTTCTTTTCTCAGCCGGACATAGCAGTCCGGATATGATGCCTTGCTGGGCCAGAATTCCACCTCCTCTAGGGGAACTGAACCCAGCTTATCCGAGATGACGATCTTTCCAGTCGTCATCGGCATGTGCTCAGCATACCTCCATGGGTTAGCATCTGAGCATAAGGGAAGGTCTTTCACATTGAGCCTTTTCCGGGGCCCACGTGATTCTGCCAGGGACTGCATACGCAGTTCCATAGCAGCCGCCTTCTCCTGATTCTCCTTCTGCATTTGTTGGATCATTCCAACAATCGAAGAGAGGGCCTGTCCCAGTTCTACTGGGAGAACGGCCGATGTTGAGGGGATAGGCTCCGGAATCTGAACCGGAGTAGCCGACACCTCGTCGACCTCATCCTCTACGACATCCGGGGTTTGAACTTCATCCTGACCTTCTGCCAGGAGGTCTTGTTCCAAACGTTCGTCCAGGTCAGACATCCTGTCATCTAACTGGATGTCTTGCATCGCGACTGCGACTTCCACGTCCACCTGGACTTGATCTTGAGGGATCTCCTCTTGAGGCTGGGGAATCACTGCATCAGCTGATGCCTGGGGAAAAAGATACGCCCTCATCTTCTCACTTGGAAGATAAGGGCCAGAGGTGTTCTTCTTGAAGCCCCTTACCCAAGTACGAAGCTTCTCCCTTGCTATATCCCTTGATTCCGCCGTTCTAGGGGAATCAAAAGCCTCAGTAATCAGGTTAGTGCATACAGTACATACCTGAGGGTCCCAATACTGGAGATCATCCTTGGAGACAGCGCATGCTGCGTGTCTCCTACAACACTCATGTCTGCAGAGGTTCTTGCTGCGGACGTTGCAGAAAACATTTCCGCACTTCGGAGGGTCCTCCTGTAAAGAGAAGAAATTTCCATGAGTATCAAGTGAACTATGTATCACTGGATATGCATAGTATAGCATAACAATTCATAAAGGAAAGACACACACTTGTGTTTCCCTCACAACCCATTGTTGCAGCCTTCCAGATAATAAAATCAAAATGGTTTATCTCTTCTAGAGTAACCAATGCAAGGTTTCCAGAGGAAACAGGTGGAGCTCACACCTAAGCAATGATTTTAAAAACCTGGATAATAGACAGGAAAGAACTCAGCTTCCTATCAGAGGGCAACAGCAAAGGGATGTGCAAGAAAACACAATAGTGTTAGAAGACATAGTGCTGTACCAAAACCCTTACCATAGTTTTCTTCTTACTGTATATGATATACTGAAGAATACTAGTACAGTATAGGGGGATGTGTGCCGGCCTGCCTTTGCCGGCCGGCACACACCACAACTAGCTTTAAAGTATACTACTTAACAGCTATAGGGCGGCAGCACTCTGGTTCAAATGCCTGTGCCGGTCGGCAGCAACTGCCGGCCGGTAACAGCCAATGTTGGCCGGCAATGGCTGCCGGGCAACAACTACACAAGGTAGTACCCAGCTGCCGGCCACACTCTTGGTGACCGGCAGACAAGGGCTGACATAAGCCGGCCTGCAAAGGTACAAGACCGATGCCAGCCGGCAGCAAAAGATCCAGAGGACTACACCTGCCCGGCTGCCGGCCTCATAGGCCGGCAGCCGGGTCAGGTACAGCATAGAAGAAAAATAGAATGGATGCCGGGATAAGAGTGTACACTACCTCCAAGCCCGGCAACCGAAAGAGTGCATATAAGGAAGGGGAGAAACTAATTCAGGCTTCCTGACCAATGCCGTCTGGCTCTGCCGGCAGGCATGGATGAGGGACCAAGAGAGGTCCGGGCAGCACTCGAAAACATGAGACCCTTGCCGGCCAGCAGCTCTGCCGGCCGGCAAGGGGCCGAGTCAATTCCACATCCTAACCTATACTAGGTCCAGATGTAGAACGACGTACAGTACAGTAAGACCCCTGCCGGCCAGCAGCTCTGCCGGCCGGCAAGGGGCTGAGTCAATTCCACATCCTAACCTATACTAGGTCCAGATGTAGAACGACGTACAGTACAGTAATGGCTCGGCCATTACGAAGAAAGAGGGGGAAGGGACAAGAGGGTCCTGCCAACCTTGCTTTAGTGACAGATCACCCGCAGCCAAGAAACTTATCTTAGCCTAAGGGAGATCTAAGGGGAAAGGCCAGCAATACTTGCCAGCTCCCAGAGCACCAAAGCAAGGAAGGCGTTGCTACTCCCAGGGAAAGAACTTATCCTCCCCCGAGAACAGCAACAAGGACTAGTCTGGTAGATCACAAAAGAAGGAATCATATCCACAGAAACCTTCGGTAGTGACCTAAGGGAGCTAAGCTCCCTTTGTCTGTGTTAGGTCAGCGAGGGGGACTCAGCCCCAAAACAGACAACACAGACTCAGACTAAAAAACTCTGTTGTTCTGTCCCTCTTGAACCATAACTACAGGAACAGGAAGGTACAGTAACACCCTAGTATAGTTTTATCGATAATAAATTCGGAAAAAACCACTTAGGGATAAGCCCAAGGCTTAAACAGAGGGAAAGGGATTGCATACCTTCTCCGAAGAAAAGAAAGCAACCGGGGAGTATGATAAAGTATACTAAGGCTCCATAAGCAACTAGCCTAGGTACCAAGAGAATCGATTACCTAAATCACCGAAACTCACTCGTATACTATCTTGGAAATATTCCACACAGTCTAAAATGTATAAAATATAGCCTAAAGCTTCAATAAAATTTTAATTACACTCGGAAAAACCATAATCATGCATGAAGTACTAGGACCAAACGACTAGGCTACATGGCCTAGCGTAGGCCAGAATGGCGAATACTTCGCCAAATAATACTAAGCACGAAAGGAAATCCTATGTAATGCTAAATAGCTAAAATTTATTAAAGCAAAACAACCAGGAATGTCGCTCTGACTAACTAATTTATACCTAGCGAGCGACAGCGTCCAAGACGCCTCTGGTAGGCTACGGCTCTTGTATCAAAGATTAATCCTATTAATCATTCAAAATTTTACCAAGAGCCTACATTTATACATAAAAGACACTATACTCAACTTATCAGAGGCCGACGAAGACGGAGAAGCCATGAAAAGTAGAATAAATCCAAGATTTGCGAGAAAAACAGGAAAAAACACCGAGTAGTTAAGCTACGCAAAAAGGAATACAGATGGCGCCAGGATTGGCGCCAGGCACGCATACGAATCGGGGGATAGGGAAGCCTTGGGAGCGGCTCCCCTTTTTCTTTCCCGAATTCGTATCTCGCCAATCACCTCCTACGAGACGAAATCTCTGTCCAGGATGTAGATTGCCATGTGGCGTGTCTAGAATACGTCCTCTGATATGTCGCGATATCCCTTTCACGAGGGATACTCGCTCCAGGAGTTAGAATTCTGGTACCTTAAGGTAAATTCTCTGGGAATATCGCCGTAGTTGTAATATACCCTAGGAAGCTACCCTATAGGAACTTCCATCAGGACGACATGGCTTGAGCCCAAAAATATATATATATATAAATATATATATATATATATATATATATATATATATATATATATATATATATATATATATATATATATATATAGTTTCAAACTTTCATTCGATAATAATAGCAACAAGATACAATTGCAGCGAACAATTCTGTCAATTAATAACATGAGTCTAATTACATAGAATTATCAATTGCATTCCGTCTGGTAGAGCGGTTCTCTTAGAAATAAATACAGCTAATAGATTCTAAGACAGAGGAAGTTGTAAACAGGGAAATATGCCAAAGGAGAACATATTTTAATTATCTTCTCATTATCATTAATATCATTCTGATTTTTATTTTTGTTAGTAATTTAGCATAGTTGGTTTCCCTGTATGATTTGAATACCCACAGAGCGTTTTAGACGTAGGCGTATATTGACAATTGTATCGCATTATAATCCCGTCTAATTCTGAGGAAATGGAAATGGGAAAGTGAAATAAGGAAAAGATTCTATTTGTCTGAAGACTGAAGTCAATGCAGACAACGAATCATTCCCCTAAACTCATTAGCAATTCGGACGAAGGTCATAATCTATGATGATGAGTTTTTTCCAATTAGTCCATTGTTAATAAACTTATAAAGGGGAAGAGGAGAAAAGGGTAGGAGTAATTAATGTTGCCTGGAGCCAGCAAAGAGATTTCATTCATGGGTAGAAAGTAATAAAAATGAGAGAGAGAGAGAGAGAGAGAGAGAGAGAGAGAGAGAGAGAGAGAGAGAGAGAGAGAGAGAGAGAGAGAGATATTTGTACAGTTAACTCCATTAAAACAGGTACACTTCACGTCAGTGTACAGAAATTAATGAAGCCAACCTACCTACTTAAAACAACAAACTTCACAGATATAAACAAGAATTTTAATATTGCAAAATTCCTGGGTCAGTTTGATTAAAACATCACAAATTTAGGGTTAACATTGCAGGTTATTGATGGTTTTACATCCAATACAGAAAATCTAATGTTAAATGAATGTAGTTTATGCTTCATTTGGTCAGTATATGCCGTACTTTCATTGGTAGAAACTAGAGATTTTGGTAATTACCAATTCTTGGTATTTTTATTTCTTCTCTATTTTTTATCGACTCCAAAATATTCTGACACATATCTGAGATTATAGGTTCACTTCCCATCCACTTTTAAGCCCTAATGTTACTTTCTTTGCTCTGTAATTAAAGGTTTAAAGGCCGCTAATGAATGGCATGGGCAAGGGATAGTGACATTGCCCTATCGAGCAGGACAATGCCCTAGAGACTGACCATATACACATATGATCAGAACCCCAAGTCCCCTCGCCACCAAAGCTAGGACCAAGCAGGGCCAGTGAATGGCTGCTGATGACTCGAACCCCAGTCTGATGTTCACAAGTCCGGGACGTTACCACATCAGCCACCACAGCTGCGCATGCGTAAACAAATATTGTATATCAAATTTTTTTCAAGATATAATAGAAACCACTAAAGGGTACATAGGGTTTTCGTCTGAATTATATAATGTGTATGGTTAATAATTATCTATATTGGCAAATAATTATATATTCACGGGAGGGTGGGGGTGAATTTTGGCCAAAAAATGTAAAAGTTGTAAGGAAACAATAATGCTACTCCTTTATGGGAAGAGTCTACCGAGGATAAGATTGATAGTCTGCCAAGATAAGGAACACCATAAATTTTTTTTGGATTAGTTCTATATTGAAATCAATAAAGTTGCAAAGATATACAAGATTATACCATAGAGGTAAAGCCTGTACTTGCTGGAGCTACGAAGAATATGAATTTATGTCAAAGCTATTTTAGGAGTAAACATTAATCTTCTGGAATCGTGTGAAATAGATCTCACACTTACAGAGTTAGTTAACTAAATATATAGAAGTATTCTGTCCTTTTACTTCCAACAATGGAAAGAGCTGAGTTTGATAAATAAATGCCTGTGATTCGAGATAGCACAAATTTTAATGATGTCATCATGATATAATTTTTGCATATGATATGCATCCAACCCCTTCTCTAACATTTTTAACCTTATATTGGATGGTGAATTGTCATCTATAACGTCTATCTGTTGAGACTACGAACAAAAATTGGAAGGAAATTCCATCTATAAGCAAAGACTTTTCTTCGGAGTATGTATATAGTCCTTGTTTAGTTCTGGATTCTTGAAGGGGAAGACGTTATGTCACGATTTTACAGATAAATCGGATAGATCCATATTTAAGTCATACACACTGAACCCTATGAATTCACAAGTAACTCATCCTTGCCACATATGGGTACATCTGCTAGTTCCATACCCCCAAAAAGTATTAACTGGATGATTCGTTGTTTTTAGGAAAATTTTCCTTGCATACCTCTTAATTTCTTGGTATACTTTATACGTGATCAGTTTAAAAAATATATACCTTGTGTTGAATAGTGCCCACATCTAGAAACCTTTGGAAATATTTTAATTTCTGATAACGATGAACTTGAGCCATATTGAAAGAACGAGACACACAAGACAACCATAAAAAAAAACACATGAACCTTATTTGTCTCTCCGTGTTGACTCATTTGATTCGATTTTCAATTTGTAAAAATAGAAACCAACGCCATGCATTTTGAATTTTCTTATTTTCGAACCATTCTTTAAAAAAGAAAATCTAGTTATGAGATTTGCTGTGGATCATAAAACTGATCATGGACTTAAAAAAAATGGTGTAATGATATCTAGTGATCTTGCATGAAAGAATAGTATTTTCATAGGCTTTATTTCTATTCAAAGAAAATGAGACAAGATTCGTTATTCTTATTCCTTCTTAAAACGTAATATTGGTGAAATTGATACGATTATGTAATCTAATTATAAAATACTGAAGAATATAACAGATTGTTATATCAAAAGAAACCTTGATTGAGGAGAAATTCATTTGAAACTATAATTTTAGAATCGAGGCAAAATGTACTAAATTTCCATTCGCATGAATAATCTATAAAATAAACAATTAATGAAATTTGTTATTTTTGAATTAATAAAATCTTAATCAAACTTCAACATAGCTCGAAAAATACACCTTTCGCTCGTTGATAGATCCAAAAACAGGGGGACACATTGAGCCCATATATATACTCCTGGGGTAGAATTTAAAATAATTGCGTCATCCAGATTGTCAAGACATGGTGATTACGTCATCTAGATTTTTA
>NC_090754.1:34907721-34915221 GCF_036898095.1 Palaemon carinicauda | reverse complement strand
CCTATTTTTAGAGAGATGCATGGAAAAAAGTTTTAATTATCATCGTCTAATAAAGAGAGAATGAGTGATATCTTTGAATTGATTATCAGTAATTAAAGTTAAAAAATACGTGATCAAGATTTCAGAAAAAAAAATTATTTTGTTAGGTAAATTTTAGTTATGCACGTTAGATTCTAATTTTCAACCAGAATCGGTTGTTACGATATAAGAAAAAGAGAAAATACCCTAGGTTAAGCAGTAAAATAACTACGACCATAGATCATACTCTCAGCATTGATGAAGTTATTTGATGCCTTATACAGCAATCCACATATATAGATATATGACTAATAAAATTTCTTGACGATCACTACACTGTGAAGACAATGGGCAATTTGTCCTGGGAACCTCCAGAAAAACAAAAAACAGTCGGAATAGGAAAACTTATACATATATTCAAAGAGAAAGAAAATAGAGTAAGAGAACATCAACAGCAATGGAAATAACTATAGTCAAGAAAGAAAGCCGGAGTTAAACTAGATACATAAATATAGAATAAAGAAAAAGAAGAAGACGAATGTAATAAAAACCGAAGACCTGACGAATGGAGGAAGATTGAGGGCTGATGAGAACAGAGGTAATATATTGAAGAGGAAATAAGTCTAGATTCTGTGAGAGAAGACTATTACAGGAAATGTATAACAGCCATAATCTGAATTTTACGATCATTTTTCTCAACACAGAATTCAACTCAGAATTTCAGGGGCTTAAAGGGAATTTATTATATTGAAAAAGAACTATAAAGGAAAGTGAATTGCACTTTCTATCTAGCGAACCAGAAAAAAGTTTGTGGTTGTGCAATAAAATCATAAGGATGACATCTTGTTACATATATCATTTAACAATAACTTTATTTATCCATGTAATGCTATATATATATATATATATATATATATATATATATATATATATATATATATATATATATATATATACAGCGAGAGAGAGAGAGAGAGAGAGAGAGAGAGAGAGAGAGAGAGAGAGAGAGAGAGAGAGAGAGAATTCCATTCACTACGGAGCTCTCCCTAAGAATTCCCGTCGAAGGTTTTATGATTGGGTTATTGATGGGAGCTTAGTATCAAATTGCCTTTTCCCATAGAAAAGTCAAAGATTCCCTCTTTTATAGTAACCCCTGTTCTGAAAACACCCCCTTGTTTACATCTCCCTAATAACTATGTATATTCTTTAGATGGAAGTGAAGGGAGACGTGATAGACAATTCTATTATTTTCACACTAGTCTTAATTTTCAGTACATACTAAACACAGCTTTTTAGTTCTTGAGTGAACTGATTCCAGTAGTTTTTCATACCAATTGTCATGAGAGGGTAAGTTACACTGCCTTAAAACCGGTTGAACTTACGTTCCTAATTTTAAGTTCTAATGATTTGATTTCTAAACATACACATACAAACGAGAAGAGGTTGTAATAGAATAGTAGCTTTGCAAAAAGAATTCTATGGCTTGCCATATTCACACCATTCCTGTTAAGACTAATCTATTGCAATATTTATTGTTATTGTTATTGTTATTGTTATTGTTTATGTTATTGTTATTGTTATTGTTATTAGCTAAACTACAACCCTAGTTTGGAAAGCAGGATGCTATAAGCCCAAGGGCTCCAAGAAGGAAAATAGCCCAGTGAGGAAAGTCAGTAAGAAAATAGATAAACTACGGGAGACGTAATGAACAATTAAGATGAAATATTTCAAGAACAGTAGTAGTATTACAATAGATCTTTCATATATAAACTATAAAGCTTCAAAAACCAAAGAGGAAGAGAAATAAGATAGAATAGTGTGCCCAATTGTACCCTCAAGCAAAATAACTAACACAACAGAGCAAGACCCTGGTATAGAGGCTATGGAACTACCCATGACTATAGAGCAATAGTTCGATTTTTGAGTGTCCTTCTGAAGAGCTGGTTACCATAGCTAAAGTCTCTCTTCTACCCTTACCCAGAAAACAGTAATCCCTGAACAATTACAGTGCATTAGTTACCCCCTTGAGCAGAGAAGAATTGTATGGTAATATCAGTGTTGTTAGGTATATGAGGACAGGAGAATGTGGAGAGAATTGGCCAGGCTATTCGGTGAATGTGTAGTCAAAAGAAAAAGGAGCCCTAAAAAGAGAGAGGGATTAAATGTGGAACTGTCTGGTCAATCAAAGGATCCAATACCTCTCTAGCGGTAGTATCTCAACGGGTGTCTGATGTCCTACCTACCAATTATGTTGAAAATTCTAATAGTCAGGCCTTCTCCATCATGAGGCTCAATACTACACAGTATTCTAGAAGTTTTATTTCAGCTATTACCAAGTTGTGGAATGATCTTCCTAATCGGGTAGTTGAATCAGTTCAAAGATGGAGCAAATGTTTTCATGTTGACCAGGCTGACATGAGTCTTTTTATAGTTTATATATGACATATCTGTTTTTTGACGTTGTTAATAGTTTATAGAGGACATATTTGTTTTGACGTTGTTACCGTTTTTAGAATGATTTATTGTTAATTTATTCTCATCATTTATTTAATTCCTTATTTCCTTTCCTCACTGAGATATTTTTCCCTCTTGGAGCCCATGGGCTTATAGCATCTTGCATTTCCAATTAGGGTTGTAGCTTGGCTAGTAATAATTATAATAATAATAATAATAATAATATCCTCATATGAGTTTATTTTTCCGTATAATAGCTTATATTTTACTCGAGTCAATTTAGTTGTCCATGTTTGGTATAGCATATGTATCGATTACTCTAATTTTCAGAAACTACTAAATATAATACGAATGGAGATAATATTTAGAGAGCGAACTCACACTCTCATATACTCACTCAAGCAACATGCGCGCACAAACACACACACACACACATACACACACGCGCGCACACACACTGTAACGGTTTTGATTTTTCTTATCTTAACACTAGCTTTTCCCTTCACTATTAATAAACCAATTTGTGTTACCATGCTATCTCATGCTTTTTCATGTTTGAAGTTTTGTGACGTTCTTGCTCGCAAGTCACTGCATATAAAATCGATGATAGTTTAATAAAGTTTAGTTGCATTCACCTCGCCTCTCAGGTATTACTTAACTGCTCGCTCGGACAAATGTTTGCAACTCACTAATCATAAATATAAGCAGAGCTTTGATAGCCAGTTACAACATATCTATCTGCGCCAAGAGGATCATAAGCCTGAATTCTCAAGAAAGGGATTTAGCAGAAAAACTATGAAATTAGACTTTGAATCTCAAACGTCATGGAAAGCATTCTACATGATTTGCTGTTTATGACCCTAATCCTAAAGCTTTAACAAAACTAAATCATGTTTATTCGCAGTTGTAATAATACAAATTTCTACTCATATATACAAATTATTATCAATAAAACATTTAATTTTTTTTTCTGTTTCAAGAATTTCATTAAAACATGCTATTATAATTAGCCACGCACTTGAAAGAAGTCTGACTTAGCAGACAATTAATCAGTTAAATAGGAAATGATTTTCCATTCTAATTAACGACCAGGGATTATATCAATCTTAACAAAATATCAAATGGAACATTCTTGAAACAATCTACCAAAAATAATCAGTTTAAACACTTACCTTACATATTCAAATTTGATATTCAAGTCCCAAATCAATACGAAAAGAAACAACAAAGTAAAAATTGCCGAGACTCCTTCATAACTGTTAGCAATAATAATCACCAATTTTCAGTAAAAAGCAAGATCCTATATCAATCCCTTCATGAAAGGAAGAAAAAGACTGCTCTTACAGGGACGAACAAGGATTTTGGAGGCTATGACCTCACGTCCATTAAAGAGCACGTCGGAAAAAATAACCACTGTACCAACCATGTGTCACACGATCGTACATAGTTCATTTTGTGTATATATTATGCTTGTATCTTCGCTCTTCCCTCGCACTAAAATGAACCAGATTAAACATGTCTGCCTTTTTCCTCTGTAACAGTGTCTTTTTTTTAAACATGAAATTTCTTGTTGTTTTGAGGTTTTGTATATAAAGGAGTGTTTTCAATAATAAATTTACTCAATTGCTTTCAACCTTCCTTTGAGTAACAACCTTCTCTCAGCCCATCACATTGGTGACCCCGGAAGTCGACTCGCTCCCACCGCCTTCCACCCCCCCCCCCCCCTCGCCCCTCCATCGTTGGTACTATGGAGGACTCTATGGAAGTTATTGCTGCGACTCCCCCATTGAAACTTTCATCATTCGCCAGCGGAGAGGCATTTGCTTTGTTTCAGAGCGCAGAAGTTCAGTTCCGCATCAACGGCGTGACTCCCTCAACCACCAAAGCAGATTATGTTCTCGCGGCGATACCCAAGGACACCTTCCCGGAAATATCCGACTGGCTTTGTGAACAAGGAGACACCCCAATAGCGTATGACGCCCTCAAAACATACCTTCTGCAGCAGTACTCGCCGTCGCCAGCCGCCCGTATAGCAATGCTTTTTCAGCTCTCGCAACACTGTTGGGGGACCAAAGGGCTTCGCTCGCCCTCAAGGAAATGACCAGTATCGCTCGCCTGCAACCTGCCGCAGACGGCTCTCCTCGTGAGGTGAACCTACTTCGTTCCCTTTGGATACGCCGTTTACCCAGAACTATACGTGCTGCCATACCCGATGTCGATAGTTTACCCATAAAGGACTTGATGACCAAAGCCGACGCCCTTATGGACAGCCTCTTCAAAACCTCCATCAACGCCTCCACCCCTGATGAAGAGGACACCTATTCAACGTCACCCGAAGCCCACGTGAATGACGTAGGACATACACGCCTACACCGTGGCCGTGCCGAAGCGGTGACAACGCCACCAACCACTCGCTTGCACCCCAACCAACGACTTCTACAGCCACTTACTACCTCCCATTCGTCGCAGTTTTGCTACTACCACTTCATATTCGGGGCAACCGCGAAGAAATGTGCCAAGGATTGTCAGTGGCCAAAAAACGTGTAAGTAGGCCATCGCTCGTGGCGGTGACCTCCTGTGTTTCTAATCTTTTCTTTTTACATGATGCAGGAACGGGCTTGCGATTTTTGGTAGACACGGGTGCTTGTCGTTCTCTTTTGAAAAAGGGAACTCTTCAGGACACGACAAGGTCTGTCTACGTATGCCAACGTCCGCTTGGAAGCTGCCAACGGATCTGCGATACCCACCTACGGTTACGAGAACCTCACATTATCATTCGGAAATGGTAAATTTAATTGGAAGTTTCTCGTTGCTGACGTCACATTGTCAATCCTCGGCGCGGATTTCTTCTCTCATTTCCACCTTCTGGTCGATGTCGCCCACCGACGATTGGTCAACGCAGACTCGTACTTGTCGACACCTCTTCAACCCGCCCCCTCCAACCTCGCTCTCCACATCAGCACACCCACAGATGCCTACGCTCACCTCCTTACGTCGTACCCGGAAGTTTTCCGTCCAGAACTTCGCCAAACGCCCACGGGACCCCCAGTCTTCGCAAAATTCAGACGTCTGGCACCGGAACGATTGGCAGCCGCCAAACAGATGTTCGCCGAAATGGAGGAAATGGGCCTTTGCCAAAAGGTCTCCAGCCCATAGTCGTCACCCTTACACATCGTTCTGAAGAAAGACGGCTCCCTCCGTCCGTGCGGGGATTACAGGCGCCTGAACATGCAAACAGAACCGGATCACTACCCCCTCTCAAACATTGCCGATGTGACCTCCTACCTGCACAAAGCGAAGGTTTTCTCTACACTCGACCTCCTGAAGGGGTATTATCAGGTGCCTATGAACCCAGAAGACATCCCCAAGACCCCCATCACCACTCCGTTTGGTACATACACCTTCAATTACTCCTGTTTTGGCCTTCGTAATGCTGGGGCCAAGTTTCAACGTCTCATGGATGGCATCTTAGGGGACATCCCCTTCTGTGAATGTTATGTGGACAACATACTTGTGTTCTCCTCCTCAAAAGAGGAACACCTCCGTCACCTGCGCATCGTTCTCGACCGCCTGCAACAAAACGGCCTTGTAATCCGGTGCGACAAGTGTACCTTTTGCGCCAATGAAGTGTCGTTCTTAGGGCACCGCATCATTCCTGAAGGAGTCCATCCCCTCCCTGAGAAGGTAGCAGCCGTTCAGGACTTCTCCGCGCCCTCAACCGTCAAAGCTCTGCAGGAATTTTTGGGCATGATCAACTATTATCACTATTTTCTGCCAGCCATTGCCGCCACTCTTGCTCCCATCTACGCCTCCCTCAAGGGCAAGCCAAAGGACCTGAAGTGGGGTCCCCTTCAAGAAGCGGCCTTCTGCAATGCAAAGAAAGCCCTATCAACCGCTGCAGCTCTCACTTTTCCTATCCCATATGCCCCTCTCCGTCTCTCCACCGATGCCAGCAACGTCGCTATTGGTGCAGTACTCGAGCAGGTGGTCAACGGCTCGCCCCGCCCATTGGCCTTCTTCAGCAGAAAACTATCCAAGGCAGAATCGGGTTATTCTACCTTCGATCGAGAATTGCTGGCAGTGCACTTGGCTGTCCGTCACTTTCGCCATTTCTTAGAAGGTACGCCCTTCGTCATTCGCACAGATCACATGCCTTTGGTGCACACCTTCACTCGACAGTCTGGCGCCTGGTCCGCCCGTCAACGCCGACATCTCTCCGCCGTGGCTGAATACAATTGCACCCTTCAATACGTCCCTGGGAAAATGAATCCTGTTGCCGATGCCCTGTCAAGAAACACGTTGGCTGCCGTTCAACTGGGATTGGATTACAACGCCCTGGCTGAAGCCCAATGACAGGATCCAGAGTATCAAGCATGTAGGACATCCTGCACGTCCCTCCGTTGGGAAGACTTCCCCCTCGAAGACTCCAACACCACCCTCCTCTGTGACGTCAGTACTGGTAGACCGCGACCTTGGATCCCTGCTCCCATGCGCCGGCAGGTGTTTTATTTCATTCACGGCCTTTTACATCCCTTGTGCCGTTCTACTGCACAGCTGCTGACAAGGAAGTTCATTTGGCACGGCATTTCTAAAGATGCTAAGGATTGAGTCCGCGCCTGTAAAGTACATCGACACACGGATTCAGGAGTGGGCACCTTTCCTCAACCTCAGCGTCATTTCACACACATTCACGTCGATGTTGTAGGTCCCCTACCGACATCACAAGGACATCGTTACCTGTTTACCGTCATCGACTGCTCCACTCGTTGGCCTAAAGCCATTCCCATGGAAACTGCAACGTCCGCCTCATGTACATCTGCCTTACTCTCAGGATGGATTGCAAGATTTGGTATTCCTGAGCATATTACTTCTGACAGGGGTACCACTTTCACTTCTCAATTGTGGACATCATTAGCGAATCTCCTGGGCATCACCCTACATCAGACAACGGCCTACAATCCCGCTGCCAATAGAATGGTTGAACGTTTTCATCGCACCCTCAAAGCAGCTTTGATGTCCCTCTGCAAG
>NC_090754.1:34892721-34902721 GCF_036898095.1 Palaemon carinicauda | reverse complement strand
CCATCTACCACTCACCATGATCTCCACCACATATAGCACTCGAGTAATCACTTTTATAGTTTCATTTCTAATCCTGTCCTGTCATTTAACTCTCAATATTCTTCTGAGGGCTTTGTTCGCAAATCTACTAGATCTGTTACAGACTGTTTCATTGTCATACCATGTCTCATGTTCATACAGTAAAACAGATCTCACTAAACTGATATATAGCCTTATTTCTATATGCAAATTCAGTTGATTTGATTTTCAAATTTTACCTCACCTAGCCATTATCCGACTTGTTTTTTTTCATTTTTTCACTAAAGTCTAATTCTAAAAATCCTGTATTGGATATCATAGATCCTAAATACTTAATCCTTTCTCCTTCCAATGATGTTTCATCTTTCATTGCATATTCTGTTCTCATCATCTCTATCTTTCTTATATTCATCTTGAGCCCAACCTCCTGTGAAATTTTATGCATTCTGGTAAGCAAGCTTTGCAAGTCCTGTGGTGTTATGTTAATAAGGACAGCATCATCTGCATACTCTAGTTCTGCTAATTTCCTATCATCAATCCAGTCCAAACCTTCTCCACCATCTCCAACTGTTCTACGCAATACAAAATCCATGAGGAGGATAAATGTATATCCACATACAAATTTGTGCAGAACTATCGCATAGTTTATATCAATAGGAAGCTTTTCCTTCTGATCTCAAACGCAAGGAATTACTTTTCTTTAACACTAAGCATTTAAAAAGATAAAAGTTATCATGTGATGATCTTGACTCAAGAACTCATTATTATGAGATGGTTTATCCATTAGTAAGTAATAAAATAGTAAACGGCTTATTTTGAGAATAACCAAAACTAAAAATGCAGGTACTATTATTGATTCTGTCAAATGAAATTAAATAACCGGGACATCTCTCTCTCTCTCTCTCTCTCTCTCTCTCTCTCTCTCTCTCTCTCTCTCTCTCTCTCTCTCTCTCTCTCTCTCTTTGATAATAGTAAACTTTTTTAATCTTGTCATTCCATGTTTCATATTGTTAAACTTATATGACGTTGTTATCCTCAATCGTTTGTAAGTAAGCTTATGTCGTTTGAATAAACCAGTCATGTCGAGCTCGCCTTTCTGTTAAGACTCTTATCAGTCTGTCACATGCTGAATTTCTCTCGATTCCTTAGTACATGATATATAAATCGTCAAGTATAATATGCTGAATAATGATATTTTTTAGTATGTTCATTCTTTAATGATACGTAGTATTCTGAAGAGATTTAAATGAAGATATATTTTATCAACTTAACATTAAAAAAGTACATGGTAAGTGAACATGTTTTAAGTAGGCCTACAGAGGGTATTTTGAAATGGACACAAAGTAACAGAAGGAGATATATATTTTCTCCTCCTTTTCGATTTCATTATGTTCGATGTCTATCACATCTCGGCATGATTTCTTATTCTCCCTTATTTTTCTGTAATTTTTTTTTATTTCATCTTATGTATAATATTTTTCCTATATAAGATCATCGCACTTGTCTGTATAATCCCTGGATACAACGTTGCAACGAGAGCAATACTGCAACGAACATTCTGCAGTTTTTACAGCTGCATATATTACACCTATTTGTTTTAACGTAAATTGCCAGAACCTTTTTCAAATGATAAACTCCCTCTTTCAAAGTTGTACTAAAGCACAATACATTTACATTCTCTTACGGGCTGCCAACGCAAGAGCCCGTGTCTTGCATAAGGCAAAGCAATCTACACACACACACTGCAATTCGGGTCATAAGTGCTTACATCCAAACATAAGACTAGCAACAACTTCACTCCAAATATTAATGATGAGAAACTTCAGTTATCCTTAGGGTTTTTCCTTGAATTGTTATGAGTCAAATTGAAGTAAAGAAATAAGCCATTTTACAGCGGAATATCTCAGCATAATTTTGAATTAATATATTAACTTTATATTCAGAGACAAATGATAAAATGCCACTGATCCATAAAGAAAAAAAAATATCGCTTCATTGCAATATTCTCAAAAATAATTTAGGAGTCATACCTTCTGGAAATCTGATTTTTGGGATTCATTCCCTTCAATTTCAGCTGAGGTTTTTTTTTCATTCACAAAAAAACAAACCCTCTTCAATTGTTATTCATGAAGGTACAACTTTCCTCAAAGTAAGTTCATAATACCTCTGTTTTCAGTTTCTCTCTCTCTCTCTCTCTCTCTCTCTCTCTCTCTCTCTCTCTCTCTCTCTCTCTCTCTCTCTCTCTCTCCTCTTTTAAGAATAGTCCATGCCCTTGTCCTTGAGCTCTCGCCGGTCAGTCCATGAATAACAAGTTCATTTACTTTTTAAGAGCTTAAAGTTATCAGGTCAAACGCCATGAGCTTCGTTTGATGAAACTTTTCGCTCTTCTAGAAATTTCAAGTTTACTTTTATTCACGTTCATCTGAAACACTTCTTCCTTGACTATTTCCGTTTTATATTATACCATTGATAATAGTTTTGTTAAGATTATTTCTGTTTTATAATAATGGGCTGTTTGACAAGTCAATATGGTGAAGAGACAGAATTGCGTGGATATATAGATACTTATATTGTAGCGAGAGAGAGAGAGAGAGAGAGAGAGAGAGAGAGAGAGAGAGAGAGAGAGAGAGAGAGAGGGGTATTTAGTAATTCAGTAGAAACAGAGTGAGAAAAAAAAACTTTCCCATCTCATTTAAGATTCCCTTTAGTCGCAAAGCCAAACGTATAATTTCCGGTGCATGAAACAGAAAAGTACAGACAGTGCCAAGGCCGTAAGTTAGATCCCTCTTAGTAGGCAACAGCCTCTATTTCACGCTTTAATTTCCGAGTCAGAAAAGAAACAAAAATTCCTTCTATCTACTGGAACCCAAACTTCCCCCCCCCCCCCCCCCCCCCCGCCCCCTGCCCCTCCCCTTTCGGTAGAGTCGCTCGGTTGAAGGATACCTATTGGGAAATCAAGGTCTTTTAGTATTTTGTGTTTTTACTAGAATTTCTTTCCTATATATATATATATATATATATATATATATATATATATATATATATATATATATATATATATATATGAATATTTTAAATACTCCCAAATGATATATATATATTACTATGAAATGAGACAACTCCTAGATATACGAACTTTGGAAGCATCGTTGGGCTCGAAAATAGTTCATTGAATTTTAGAAAATGTGTATTTTTACACTTATTTAATTTAAATTCCTAGATATTGGGCTCCAATACAACTGAATTTTAAAAATGGTTACACAATTCAAACAGATTAATTCTTTTACGTCTTTGTAGTTTCATATACGCTAATACAATAATAATCAGGGATATTGGATATTCCGAATATCTAAAAAAAAGAAAAAAAAAAAGGATTGTTTCTCAACTCTTCAACCTTCACTACATCCCTTTTACATCTGCGATTAGTGGCAGAGTTTGGGATGCTGTGAGAGAGAAGGAAGTTGCGAGTTAATGTGGGTAAGATTAAAGTTATAAGATGCATGAGAAGGGAGGGTGGTGCTAGGTTGAATGCCATGTTGAATGGAGTGTTACTTAAGGAAGCAGATCAGTTTGAGTAATTGGGGTATGTTGTTGCTGAAAATAGTGGAATGGAAGCATAAGCTCGTCAGAGAGTGATTGGAGGATGTAAAGTGTTGGGGCAGTGAAGGGTGTGATAAAGAATAGAATGTTAGGAATGAATTTAAAGAGAGTTGTCTATGAGAAAGTGGTTGTACCAACTATGAAGTATGGATCAGAGTTGTAGGAAATGAAAATGACGAAGAGACAAAAACTGAATCTGTTCGCCTTGAAGTTGAGGATTATGGCTGGTGTATCTCGATTAGATAGGGTCAGGAACGACGTAGTTAGTAAAGAAGCAGGTGTATGAAATGAATTAGAAGCTGGAGTGAATATGAATGTGTTCAAGTGTTTTGGCCTTATAAAGAGAATGGAAAATGGCTCTCTGCTGAACAAGGTGATGAATGCTAGAGTTGATGGGAGAAGTACAAAAGAAAGGCCAAGGTTTGGGTGGATAGATAGAGTGAAGAAAAAAGCCCTAGGTGATAGGAGCACAGATGGAAAGGAGGCAAAAGAGTGTGCTAGAAATGAGAATTAATGGCGAGCGATTGTGACACAGTTCCGATAGGCTCTGCTACTTCCTCTGGTTGCCTTGGTGACCGCTGAGGTAGCGGCAGTAGGGGATTTAGCATATGAAGCTTCAATTGTGATTGATGACGAGAAAGGGTGGGCTGTGGCACCCTAACACTACTAACCAAACTTGGCTGAATCCCTCGTCAGGCTGAGAGGAGCGAAGAGAAGTAAAGTCCCCTTTTGCTCTGTTTTTAATGTTGGCTAACCCTCAGAATTGGGGGAAGTGCCTTGGTAGATAGATAGAAAAAGGTTTTATATAAATAAATAAGATGATCATCTATCAAAAAGATACGTACTACCGACAATTCAAAATAAAATTCGTCACATATTTTTTGTATATAAAATAAGTAGAACTAATATTTTGGTTTACATAGATGACCCTGATTAAAAACAAACTTCGGAACTTTCTGATCTTTGAATGATTTCCAATAAAGCAACTTTGAGCAAACTTTCTCTTCACTATCTATAATCAAACTTCATTTACATTATTTAATTGTATGTCTATATTTAAACCAGGACCAAGAAATGCTATACTGTTGCCAACAAATTAGTGAAATTAGGTATTACCTAGTTTACTAGTACAGCTGAACACGGTGAATAACCAAAAAGCTGTATTAGGGTGAGATTCTGAAGTTGGTAGGCAGGGATGTTAAAAAGAATTCGCTATGCAGTAAGGGTGTGACAGGGTAAAATTCTTCAGAGAGAGAGAGAGAGAGAGAGATGTGCCAGGAATTCATGTGTCCAACTGTACATTAATGGATGATTCCTATTGGATTTGTTCTTGACCAATATTGAAACTAATGGACATGGTGTACTATGAGTCCCGAACACCCAACAAAGGTAGTTGGGAAGTACTGTAGCCAAAACTAATCTTTCTCTTCTGCTAACTCAGCCGATGAGAATAGCAGGTGGTGATCATGACATTGAGAAACTAATTGAATTCTCTTCATTTGAATCGTCTGGTAAGATCTGCAACTCTAAATTTCACGTTTTCTTTGTATTGATGAGGATTCATTCGGTGAGGCAATTTCTCTCTCTCTCTCTCTCTCTCTCTCTCTCTCTCTCTCTCTCTCTCTCTCTCTCTCTCTCTCTCTCTCTCCACAATTGAATTCTTCATGCTCCTATTCACAATGCCGAGCAAACAGGTATTCTCCATCTTAACGACTTGGTCTTCTGTTTGCACATAGCTTTCTGCAGTATCATCCTTTACGTCCACCTCTATAACGGTCAAAAATTTATATTGATTCTCTCTCTCTCTCTCTCTCTCTCTCTCTCTCTCTCTCTCTCTCTCTCTCTCTCTCTCTCTCTCTCTCTCTCTCGATTCTTGTATTTTATTTGCTAATGCCTTTCCATAACCGTAATCTTACGATGTGAAACCCATTTTCTTAGTGCCAAAATAAACAAAAGGCATTTTCTTTTCCCCTTTTCTCAACCTGTTTATTTTTGTTTCTATGAATGAAAGATGAACCAGTAGAGTACTAATGATTCATCAACTATAGTGTATTTAGAGTGAAATCACATAATTATGATAATGTTCATCAGAAACAAAGTTATAGATATCCTTGTCAAATAGGTTTTCCTTTCCAATTAGAATATTGTATAGAAAACCGGAAAATATTACAAGGGAGCTAGCATTATGAACTTAAGTTTATGGAAAGAAATGCAAAAGATAAAGAGATGATACAACCATTCAGGCATTTAGTTATAAACATAGTTATAAGAATACTAAGAAATATTGTATTGAATAATTAGTTACAGTGATTTCAGATGGGAATTTTAGAATTATTTGAACTAATAGAATAATTATGTTTTCCTCTGAATTTTCTGATTCCTTTGGCCTTATTTTCATCATACTAATTTACCGGATAATCTTACGGCGTTGGATTGAATCCTGTCACTGGTGAGATCCTCCGCTAATATTCATAGCTTGAAATGGGGCTTTATAGTAATGAGCTTATGCTAAAACATTTAGAGTGTTGTGACGTTAACAGTTTATTATAGCAATTCAAGAAGATATATATAATTAGCTAAAATGATCAGTACCCTCTACAATATAAACAATATACATATAGATAAGAATATTGGTAGGTAAATGGCAGGACATGATTAGAAATGAAACTATAAGAGAGATTATTTGAGTCCCATATGTGGATGAGATCATGGCGAGGCCGGATAGATGTAGATGATTTGGGCATGTTGTTCGCACTCCTCAAGAGAGATTAGCTCGCTAAACTTTTAATTGGGCTTCATAAGGCACTTCAAGAGATGGGAGGCCTAGGCTTACAGGGCTGAAGACTATGAAGCTTGAAGTAGATGATGAATGGAGACGTATTGATTTAAAAGCTCAAGATAGAGATGACTGGCGAAATCTAACCGAGGCCCTTTGCGTCAATAAGCGTAGGAGGAGATGATTATGATGATGATGATGATTGATGAGATACAAATTTCACTTACAACTTGCCCCTTATGGAACTTGTTGGTGAAAGCAAGGTTACAGAGTGATCGATGATGTGGACTGGAACACCGTTTCAATTAGGAAACAAACCATGGTAAAGATCACAGGGCCACAGTTCATAGAAAAAAAGTAACTTTATTTGGGAGATATTCTTTCGTGCACATTGACAATTCTATCTATACTGGTGTACTATAAAAGGTTATTATATCAGATAATAGCATCTGATGTATTACTGTAATTGTACCATTTTTTGTCTGTTTACTTTTGCAAAGTTGCTGTTTAACATTTTCTTTAGTATTTTAATTTCATCCTTTGAAAATATAGTGTTTACAATTATTAGAACTTGAAATGTGAAACATCAATACTGATACTTTTAAAAGTCTTGGCTTCCATAAAAATGTAAAAACATTTCCAAGGGAGCTTTTGTGATATGAAATTAAAATTTTAATGAATGCAAGCAATACGAGCAGCAGGTCTTGCTCAGATGGATTCTAGAAAATTGCGTTAGTGTACAAAAAAAAAAGGAAATCTTAAACCCGACCTTATACCCCAATGCACCGAAAATATGATTCAATTCAAAGATATAAAATGAAGTGATAAATCAAATATTCGAGAAAGGAAAAGACGGAAAGGGCTCCCAGGATTAGAAAATCCTCAGTGATTTGCGAACTTTATAAGAAATAAGATGAAGAATATGTGTATTTGTAATAGTAAACGAACTAAAAATTAGACAGATATAATAAGAATTATTGGAAAAAAATAGTTTTGACGATAAATAAACTGAAAAGAAGAATGAAATCTCTATCTAAAAAGGAGCGAAAAAAAATAACTAATGAAGATAAACATGAAAAATTTATATATTTCTGGTCTCTGTATTGAGACAAACTCTCTGCTCTATACCAACAAAAAAAGTAATACGAGTAAAGAATCAACATACGGGAAAAACGTGATTTCTCATCCGGGATTTTTTAACCGTGCGACTCTGCGGAGGGGTGAGGGTGTGTGGGGGCCGGAATTTGGGGCTGCAGTAGATGAAAGGAATTTGGGTTTCTTTTCTGACTCGGAAATTAAAGCGTGAAATAGAAGCTGTTGCCTATTAAGAGGGATCTAACTTACGGCCTTAGCAGTGTCTGCACTTTTCTGTTACATGAACCGGAAATTATACGTTTGACTTTGCCACTAAACACCTAAAGGGAATCTCAAATGAGATGGGAAATTTATTGTCTCTCTTACTACGAATTAGTAAATAATACCCACTTCCTCTCTCTCTCTCTCTCTCTCTCTCTCTCTCTCTCTCTCTCTCTCTTACAATATAAGTATCTATCTATCTTTGTATTTCTGTGCTTGTTTGCATCTAAATGCGCTGGAAATAAAGCTTGTGCATTACTCCGATTCCTTTAATATCATTGCAATGAAAATTAACTTCTCGAATGACCGTTTCTATCATATTTGTAATCTTGCGAAAAATTTATTTCTCAAACAGCTATTCGTCCATCAGAAACCGCCAACTATACAGTACAGTTCTTGGGAAAAAAGTAATATTGAAAAACCAAATAATCAAAAAAGGAGCCACAAGATTAATGTTTTAATGTCCTACACTGTTAATAAACCGTAATTTTAATCGGAAATTCTCCGTAAAAATATACTGTTCTCAGCCGTATTTCAGTGAAATGCAGGCGACCGTAATTTTACCATACTTTGTTATTATCTTTTACGGGTTGGTGACCGTGATATCACTCCTTTACGCCAATATTTCCGTTTTTAAAACGGTAAATGCCTGGCAACATCTACTCCAGGATTTTTACCGTGTATTTACGGCATATTTATAAGTGTACAATAATAGTAATGCTAGCTTGTCTTTTATTAAACTTTTCCTAAATAAAACGAAAACGAATTTAACAAAAAGATTATCAGTGATGAAAAACAAAAGAAATGAATACAAAGAAGTGCTCCAGATAAACGTGAGAAAAGTGAACTTCACGAAATTTATGGATAAGCGGAAAAGTTTCCCCAAGAGTCTAATGGCGTTTGCCCTAAAATCTTTAAGCTCTTAAAAAAATCAATGAACTTATTACTCGCTAAATGACAGGCGAGAGCTGGAGGACAAGGACGAAGGAGAAAATATGCAGTGGCTTTTATGGACTATTCATAAGATATGACATCCAGAGAGAGAGAGAGAGAGAGAGAGAGAGAGAGAGAGAGAGAGAGAGAGAGAGAGAGAGAGAGAGCAGCTAAGACAATAATAGTGATTTATTTTTTCAAACAATATCTGAACTAACATACTTTCTTTGAGGAAATATAGGCTTCCATTCGTAAATGTTTGCAGAACATTTTTGTAAATGAAAGGAAAACTCGGCTACCATTGAGGGGACGCATTATAAAATACCTTAATGAGTGTCAGCAAATAAATTTTCAACAGGCATTCTTCTGCTAGGATCTCTGTAATGCTTATGAGAACATTGAAATGAATACTCATAACCAATTTTTTTTTTTTTTTTTTTTTTTTTTTTTTTTTTTTTTTTTTTTTTAAGTAATTGCTTCAAAATCAAGCCGAGATGTTCAACTTTAAATTGGTTGGTTTGCTTAGCCTTAGGTTGACCCATAGCCAATCAAGGTGAAATTATGACAGATGAAGGTTTATCAACATTAAATTTGGGATGAAGTTGCTACCCTCATGCCCTTGTATATAGCATTTATGTGATTAGACGCTGAATTTTGCAGCGCTCTTTTCTCTTGCATCCATGTTAAATAACATCGTGTCCTGTTATATAAAGAGGTGAAATCTATTATTACAATCTCAGAATCATTACAGGTTCTTTTAATCTATAAACAAAAAGGATTCGACAACAGCATTTGAAATATGGGAAACAAATATAAAAAGAAATACATTTTTATTCACAAACCTATTTATCTAAAAATATCAATGTTGCTGTTCCTTTACTTACAATCGCTTAGATCAATTCACTATACTTGAAAATAAGGGAAAACAGTCTAGGAAGTAGAGCAATAAAACCCTTAAATGGCGATTTATCTTCAGTTGCCGACAATGGCTTTAGGCATGAGGACGTCTCAGAAGGGCTAGCTGTTTTTTTTTTTTTTTTTTTTTTTTTTTTTTTTTTTTTTTTTTTTTTTTGTCATTGAATGTTTAGGTAGAAGGTTGTCCAGAGCACCAGCTGCCCGTTGAGCTACTACCGCAAGAGACTTTTGGGTTCTTTAACCGACCAGGCCGTACTACATTGGATCCCTCTCTTTGGTTACGGCACCTTTTTCCTTCACCTAGACATATATTGAATAGTCTGACATATTCTTTACACATTCTTCTCTGACCTCATACACCTGACAACACTGAAATTACCAAACAGATCTTCTTCGATTAAG